>NC_069506.1:23461994-23591994 GCF_027579735.1 Bombina bombina | reverse complement strand
CATGAATGACTCATCTTTCAGCTTTTCAAAATATTTGACATCCTTTTAATATGAATACAATAGTGTTCCGCCCTTTTCTTTTGGATTTTCAGTGAGTTCAGTGAAATCTGAAGTGCAATTTCTCTCAAAGCTGGAGAATCCTTTAAATATCAGGGCCAAAGTGTCTTCTTTATTTTTGACCTAAGGACTCTAGAAAGCTATAAAATATCTTTGGAATTTATATGAAACACAATATCCTGCCTAGAAATTTAGGCGCCAGCTACATTTTTGTAGAAACCAGGCAGCATTTTTTTTATATAGATAAATGAACAGTAACCTAAAGTATATAGCAACCAGGTGTAAAAGTCTGGGTGCTGGCTAAAAGTAAGATGCAAGAGGTTCCCCACAATATTTAAGCTGTAATAGGTTCTTTTTTATTGGAATATATAGGTTATAAATTAAATGTTACTGTTTTGGAAAGTGAATTTATTGTGGATTCGGAACCTGAAAACACTGGTTTTGAAATCTGTTTTCAAGCCTCCCTAACAGGCCAGGTTTCCAGGATTATCTTGGATGAGAGCAGGTAAATAACCATGTTTACTAATCGGCTGATTATTTCACCTGTGCTCCAGTTCAGATATCCTCAAAATCTGGCCTGTTAGGGAGGTCTAAGGACAGGTTTGAGAGCCAGTAATATAGAGTGTAAGTGGCACAGACATTCTACATTAGTTTTATAATCATACAACTGTACATCATGTATACATTTATACAAATATATTATTCACGGCATATACCTGCCAGTGCTGTCATATTGTATTACATTTTAGACATCTGATCAGTCAAAAAATGTGTTTCAGACAAATCGTTTTTTGGTTAACATTACTAACCAATGAGATAGCAATGAATAATCCGGTATTGTTTCAAAGCTCTATCATTGGATGATGCTGTTAACCACCAAAAACATTGACATTACACTCCAGGCTCACACGTTAAAGTGAATGTCAATTTTGATGAATTAGTGCCCGGTTTTTAATAATCCTATTAAAAACCATTCACTAATTCATCAAAATTGACATTCACTTTAACTAATACCACAGTTTTAAGGCAACACCACTTTTGTTCTTCGTTGGCCGTCTCATACATGAAAGCTTTTTAATTTTTTTTTTTATACATTTTTATTGAGGGTTAAGAATTTACGTAAAATCTAGTTTGCTCATTTAGACATATATAGAATATAAGCCAAAAAACAAAACATAGTTATCTCAATATACTTAAGCAACATTTGTTATGACAATCGCATTTAATTGAATGACTAAGAAATAATTCAAACACTAAATATTTGGGGAGCAAACCCCCCCCCCCCCAAAAAAAAAGAGAAGTGTCCGCTCTTGGACTCTAATGAACTCGCCATACTAAGCTGAGGGTTTTAGAGTTTAACAGGCCACTTTTGGACCTGTACTGATCATTTGCACCTCTCATGTCTGCCAGGACCACACGTGGGTCCAGAAAACTTAAAGTTT
This sequence comes from Bombina bombina, assembly GCF_027579735.1. Taxonomy (NCBI): domain Eukaryota; kingdom Metazoa; phylum Chordata; class Amphibia; order Anura; family Bombinatoridae; genus Bombina; species Bombina bombina. Next base: position 23,590,495 of record NC_069506.1, on the reverse strand, counting down.
AAAGGAGGGTGGGAGAACTAGTATAGAATAGGTTCATATGGAGATGCTGTTAATATTTCTAGAATTTACAAATCGTCACAGTATGAAACTGTAACTCAATATAGTTAAATAAGCTCATTTTGGTCCTCGAGAATGCTATTAAATGAAAACAAGATACACAAATATATTCACATATGGCAAACATTGCTCACAATTAGATAACAAACAGTGTGTAGAGATCTTAGGCATTTCCAGTCTACAGGAATCAAAACAATACAGGCATCTAAATTATAGAAGGGCTATTAACACTAAGCATAGAGTAATAAAGGGTTAAGTATCCCTAGACAACATTGCTGTGGATCATCTGTAGTGAGGCATTTATGATCTATTGGTTATGAAAGGTAAACATATATTATGCTTTAATTGCACAGTAAAAATTGTATACCTGAAACCAGGGCCCACATTAGTAGTAGTGAAATACTTATAATTAGACAGTACTGCCAAACATTAAACAAACAGCTAGACCCTTCATCGAATGCTATGGTATCGGAAACATAAGAACAATTCTAGAGCTACACATTATGCAGATGGAATTATCTTAGAGAAGGATAAACAATAGAGTGGTCTGTATGATCTGCTTATAAACAAGGAATAGGTTCAATAGATTGATGTATATTCATAAGGAATGACTGAGGCATGTAGATTCTATAAGGGTTGTTACCAAGCACATGTTGGACTGACTTGCTATGACCGTAGGCTCTCGCTCTGCAAGTAGTGAATGGACATAACCATCACAAACATTATGTAGATATGGTGATATTGACAGGTAATGATGGAGCAAATATAGGCCACCTTAGGTCCTTACTCTATGAGCTCTTATGTGTCTTGAGAAATTAGCTTACTGCTACTGATATTGTCTCAAAACAAACTCTATTTAAAAAAAATATTAGTTATCTATTGGTGTTTGCTGCGGGCAGTACCGCGGAGCAAAAACTTTGCTGGGAGCTGTTAGCTTAGCATAGTAAAATATATAATTTCACCCAAATAGTAAACTTAAGCACCAAACGGGTGACAGGTTTTGGGTACATAAAATAGCGGTAAGGCCGCTCCTGGACCATTGACTGACATTTGTAAACACCTCAAATAATGAAAACTTGTTGTATATATCACAGCAACTACGGGAGGATATCCGACAGTTCGGTCCACTTTTGGACCCTCTGTGTCGATTTGCGCATCGCTGCTCACTCTAGATGGTGTACATTGTGCATTCATATACGGTCAACAGATTTCGCCTGGCCGTAGGTATGTCCACCATGTACAAAATTGCAAATATTTGCAGTGACAATAAGTAGGAGAGGAGAATTTATTTGCCCGGGGGGGGTGCTAAGGTTTTCCTCCATGAGGGCCACCTAAATCCTCAACGGTCCTGTCTGCGAGGCTCTCCAGCAAACAATGTTAGTATTGCCCAGTCCAGCAAAATTAGTTCTCTTGCACACAATGAAATCCTGTGCTGGATGACATCTGTAAAGTTAGATATCTTGGCGGAAAGTATATCCTTATATCCTTTAGATTGAGCTCCCAGATTAGCAGCCATCTTCGGCTAGAGCCTGGACACGCCCCCCCCCCCCATACATGACATCTTGTTTGGAGCTGGGCTGCACTTCTGATATAAAAAAAAACCTCTCTATTCTTTACTCTCCTCTATGTTCTCTCATATTCTATCCTCTCTATTTTATTTATTTCTATTTTCTGCTGCCTCTTTTTCCAATCTATGTAGTACTCTGACAACTTGCAAGCAAGCAGGAAGCTGACTAAAGGGACAGTCTAGTATACATTACACTTTCATTATTCACATAGGACTTTTAATTTTAATCAACTTTCCAATTTACTTTTATCATCAAATTTGCTTTTTTCTCTTGGTATTCTTAGTTTAAACTAAACATAGGTAGGCTCATATGCTAATTTCTATGCCTTTGAGGGCTGCCTCTTATCACAGGCTTTTTAAATCTCTTTTCAACACAAAGAGACAGAAAGTACACGTGGGCCATATACGTAGATAACACTGTGTTCAGGCACAGGAGGTTATTTAAATTTAGTACAAAACAATGCTACATTTAAGACAATAGATAATAAACAAGGTTCCTAGACACAAGGTAATCACAGAGTACAGAAAGTATATTAATATAACTGTGTTGGTTATGCAAAACTGGGGAATGGGTAATAAAGGGATTATCTATCTTTTAAAACAATAACAATTCTATGGTAGACTGTCCCTTAAGCATTAAAGGGACACGCAAGTCAAAATTACACTCTCATGATTCAGATAAAGCAGCAATTTTAAACAACTTTCCAATTTACTTCCCTTAACAAAATGTGCACAGTTTTTTTTTTATATTTACTGTTTTTAAGTCACCAGCTACTACTGAGCATGTGCAAGAAGTCACAGAATATACATATACATTTGTGATTGGCTGATGGCTGTCACATGGTACAGGAGGAGTGGAAATAGACATAACTTTGAAATTTTTCAGAAAAAAATCTACTACTCATTTGAAGATCAGACTAAGCCATCAACCGCAAATACGCTGGGATTCCGCAGCGTAATTGTGGCGAGCCTGATTCGACCCATTTATCAAAGCCTACAGACCGGCAAAAGTTGAAATTTGTGATGTAACATACGATCCGCCGGTCTAAATCCGACGCAGATCGATGCTTACGTCTTTACAGATGTTCCGCATACAAATTCGGCCCTATCTGACAACTTTTGCAAGTTAAATATACAATAAGTTCGAAAGACGAGTTCACTAGCTTAGACAAAATGTTCACACTCCTTAGACTGTGCTCCGTGACACTTCTCACTACACTCCCCTTATCAAATTGGAATTGTTAGTAGCCCCACGGAAAAATATAGAAACAACAGTCTCTTACAGCTTCCTGGAAGTATAGTTCTGTGCCTTCTTGGTACACTGGACCTGTGCCGTAATGGGGAGCTTTACCATTCACCTGCGGGATGCAGCTGACTGTCTGCTCTCTCGCACCTCCTACAGCTCCTGTGTCCGATACCATCTTCAGCACACTTCCGGTGGCGTATCCGTTTGGGGAGGAGTAAGGCTCTGTGTCCGGCGAATAACTTTTGCAAGTTATCAAACTTCTAACAGGCATGCTCGCCACTATTCCGGCCCAGCGTACCTGGTTTTCAATACGCCACCCTGGAGGCCGCAGATGCCATAGGAATCAATGGGAGTATGAAAGCAGCGAAAGCTTATGTTCGATGCTGCCAGATATTCCATTGATTTCTATGGTAGAGAACAAATTACGTTTACACCTATCACCCTAACATAAGCCCAGAGTCTAAACACCCCTAATCTGCCGCCCCGACATCGCCGCAAGCTAAATAAAATGTATTAACCCCTTTCCCACCGCAACTAACTAAAAGTATTAACCCCTATCCCGCCGCCCCCAGAGCCCACCGCAACTAAATAAATGTATTAACCCCTAAATCCCTGGCCTCCCACATCACTACCACTTACTAAACCTTTTAACCCCTAAACCACCAGCCCCCCACATCGCCATAAACTAAATTAAGTTGAGCTTGCATTCTATTGGCTGATTGGAATATCCAATAGAATGCAAGCTCAATCCTATTGGCTGATTGGATCAGCCAATAGGATGAAAGCTCAATCTTATTGGCTGATTGCAACAGCCAATAGGATTTTTCCCCTTTAATTCCGATTGGCTGATAGAATTCTATCAGCCAATCGGAATGTAAGAGACGCCATCTTGGATGACGTCATTTAAAGGAATCTTCATTCTTCAAGAGACGTTGTAAGAAGAGGATGCTCCGCGCCGGATGTCTTGAAGATGGAGCCGCTTTGCGCCGGATGGATGAAGATAGAAGATGCCGTCTGAGCAAAACTATCACTTCATTGCAAGCTAAGATCGATGACCTCGAGGATCGATCGAGGCGCAATAACCTTAAAGTGATTGGCTTGCCTGAGTCTACTGAATTCCAAGATTTAATGAATTTTGTTACCATTACGTTACCACAGGCCCTACAGATCCCGGCTCCTGCTGCTCCCTTTCTTGTTGAAAGGGTACATAGGATAGGGCAACGACGTGAACACAGTGAGACATCAAGACCAAGGCCAGTAATCTTTAAATTTGTCAACTTCCAGGACAAACTTTTATATCTTAAACATTACAGGAAATGTAGCCCTCTCTCTGCAGGCTCACATAAATTATTACTGTTTCAAGACTTCTCTTCGGAAACATTAACCAAGAGAAGAGATATGTCCTTTTTTTATGGGAGATTGCAGAAAGAGAACTACAACATCAGGCTGGTCTACCCAGCCAAGCTAATTGTACAGAAAGATGGAAGTACACACACACTCAATAATGTTATGGAGGCGGAGGCATTTTGCAGAGAGGTAGGGGTACCATGAATATGTTTTTAGGGTATTAGGAAGAGGTTCTTTGATCACAGATTCAGAATATGTTGTTACTTAGATAAATAGAAATGAGTAGTATGGTCTTTGAATTGAGGACTATGATAATGCTAGAAATGGTGGTTTTTTTTATGGTTCTTTGGTGGGTCTTGTGGGGTTCTGTGTTGTGTGTGTTTTTTTTTTTTTTTTTCTCTCTTTGTTCTCCTCTCTCCGTGTTCCCCCTCTCTGCGTCCGTGCCTTTCCCTCTCCCTCTCCGCTCCTTCCTATGTGCCGACACTGGAATAGGTCCTCTAGTATTTCTCGTGGGTTGAGCATAGGGACCACCCTCTACCCTTTACTATATACTAGATTAACAAGTTAAATAATATGAATGATAGATAAGCTTAACTTGCTATCTTGGAATATAGGAGGTATCAATTCACCAATTAAAAGGAAAACTGTAAAAAACATCTGGGGAAATTTAACCCGATATAGTACTCTTACAGGAGCTACATCTTAATACCGTTGAAATACCCAAACTTAAATCTAAGTGGGTAGGGGAGTAGTGGCGGCTCCATTTACCTCAAGGAAGAGGGGGGTGGCAATTTTATTGAATCGGAAGTTGGAATATAGAATAATTAATACTGAACTCGATTCTGAAGGGAGATTCTTAATATTGGAGTTGGAAATTAAAGGTTTCAGATATACACTATGTAATATATATGGCCCCAATCAAGTTGATCATAACTTCTGGTCAGCCTTATTGGTAAAACTACACAGATATATAGGATCAAATCTGATTATTGCAGGAGATCTCAAATTATTAGCGGACCCCTCTCTGGATAATTCTAACAATAGGATGCTAAACAGTAGAGGTAGAAAAAGGCAGATCTTTCAGAGGTTATGCTATCTGGGGGTGGTAGATTTATGGCGAATACAGAACCCGGATGTACGTTCTTATACATGTATATCGCATGCTCAGCGATCTTTCTCCCGACTTGACTATTTCCTGTTTCAGAACTATGCTAGTTGAAATTGGACCACTGATATTAAAGACATAGTTATTTGACCATGCAGTTATAGCACTGGGTCTTAATACTGGAGGTAGGCGGTTTGCTAAGAATTATATCTCCTTCCCTAGACATTTGAGTAATAATATTAATTTCAGAACCACCTTCGGTTAAAATGGTCAGAATACCTCAATAACAATCGAAATTACATAGATAGGATCAAGACATTTTGGGAGGCTTCTAAAGCCGTTTTACGCGGAGAGATTAAGTCTTATACATCCCATTGGTCTAAAAGCTGTAGTGTAGGGGCTAGACAACTAGCCAATCGGGTCAAGAATACATATAGAGCGTATATTTCTAGGCGTACGAGAGAATCATGGGAGGCTTACGTTGTGAAGACGCTCCGTGATTCGCATCTGAAACAAATCAGTGCCCAGGAAGAACTTAGAATGAAAGCAAGGTATGGTGGGTTCACGGGTAGATCAGCAAAATTTTTAGCGAGGTTAGCTAAGTCCTCACCTAGGTATACAATTACTTCTATTAAGCAAGGAGATGTGAGATATACAAGCCATGCTGATATAGAAAAAGTTTTTTTTTATTTCTTTCAGGATTTATATAGGCAAGAGCCTATTAAATCAAATAAAAAAGAGATATTTTGGGGAAAGATTAAAATTCCACGTTTATCCACAGAAGCCAGAGATGTCATTAACGCGCCCATTACGGAAGAGGAAATAATTTGGGCAATCAAAAATGCGAAGCCAATAAAGCAGCTGGCCCAGACGCTCTCCCCATAGAATACTATAGAATCCTCCAATCTCAGGTGTTACCTATATTAGTTAAGTTATTTAATTTTTATTTTTCTGAGAACAAAAGTGTTCCGCATCCTTTACATCTGCAAATATTTCACTGATCCTAAAAAAGGGGAAAGACCCTGAACTACCAAGCTCTTTTAGGCCTATTTCGGTTTTAAATGCCGACTATAAGCTGCTCGCATCTATTATAGCCTCACGGCTAAAACCCTATATGGGGATTTAGTCCATGAGAATCAATCTGGTTTCATGCACGGGCGTAAGCCGGTAAAGAATACGAGGAAATTATTAATCCTTGATTGAATCTTTCTGGAACATATATAAAATAAGGAACCTCATGGAGATATAGACAAGGCGATTCTAACAGTAGATGCGGAAAAGGCTTTCGATAGGGTCAGTTGGGACCACCTATTTTCCACTCTAGATCAATTTGGGTTCTCGGGCCCTTTCAATAACTACATACGTTTAATCTATAGTACTCCCTCCTCTGCGGTGATTATCAACAATATGGCTACACAGCGATTTAATCTATTCAGAGGGACCAGACAGGGCTGCCCACTCTCCCCCTTCTTGTTTAATCTAGTATAGAACCTTTGGCCATTCAATTACGGCAAGAACTAGAGGGAATTTTCTTAGCGGGCGAGAAGCTGACCCTTCTTCTTTATGCGGATGACCTTCTGCTATTTCTATCTAATCTTAAGTATCACTACCTATTTTACAACATCACCCAGGAGTTTGGAGAAATCTCGGGGTTTAAGATTAATACCTCTAAATCTGAACTAATGTGGATATATAAAAATCCCTCATTACAAGTGAATCATCCTTTTCGGGAGGTTCCTCAGATTACGTACTTGGACTTACGATTATCAAGAAACCCGGAGGAATGGTAGATTAAATTATAGGTTGGTATGGACTCTTGCAAGAGAAATCTGGATGAATGGATTAGGCTACCAATCTCGTTAACTGCGCGGGTAACTTTGATTAAATCAATATCTTCCCGAAGCTCCTCTATATTATGCAAAATATTCCATGGCTCCTGCATAAAAAAGATATCACCATATACAATAAGGCTTGTTCTAAATTTCTATGGAATGGTAAAAGACCACGAATTGCCTTATATAGGCTCATGAACTCTAAGTTATAGCGGGCCTCGCACTCCCTAATATTCAGGCATATAATCTGGCTATTATAGCTAGATTTGCACTAGATTGGTTAACCGAGAAGGAACAAATTACCTCTTTTACCTGGGAATCACAGATTGCGGCTCCATTCAAGTTAAAGGCTCTTTTGCACTGTCCATTCACCTCAATTCCGTCCAACATATTTTATTTAGGTACCTTTAAGAATGTCATTATTGCATGGCAAAGGCTATGTACAGAAATCGGGATCTCTCCCTATATCTCACAATATTTACCTATAACAGGTAATCCAGACTTTAGCCCTGGCTTATCCAATCGGATATTTAAAGACTGGGAGTCGAAAGGCCTCCAATCTCTATGTCAGTTTCAGGACGCGGGAGGTTATACAGTATTATTTCAAGAAATGGCAACCCGGTTTGATCTAGGGACACGTGAGTTCTACGCTTTTCTGCAAGTTAGACATTTCCTCCAGGAGCTGCTCACGAAATACGGGAATGACTGGTCCTTGGGTGAGTTGCAGCCCAGGATCTCGATGTATGCATCAGGAATATATGCAATTTCCCCTTTATACTTACTATTAATACAGAAAGCGTCAAAAGCACAAGTAAACGAGATGGTCGTTAAATGGGCTACTTTATTTCCGGACATAGATGAGCAGATTATCGCGGGGAGCTTTAAAATAACGCAACAGTCATGGGTTCCGACATCATGGAGGGAGTCACAGATTAAAGTGGGGTTACAGAGATACCTTACACCTGCTATTCTTGCCAAATGGTACAAAACAAAGGTTCTATGCCCTAGATGCTCAATGGCAGGAGCTGACCTATTTCATTGTCTATGGAGTTGTCCTAAGGTAGGCCAATACTGGGGGAAAATCTCATTTTGGTTGTCGACAGTTTTGAAGGTGGACCATAAAATATCTCCTATCGAGATTTTTTTTCTGGTAGAATATCAGGACTCAATGAAGAACTATAATCTGATAAATACTATTATATTAACCGCACGTAATCTTATTTTTAAAGCATGGAAAGCATCTTTCCACCTACAATGGCACAGTTTAAAAGGGCTTTGACTGATCAATTTATAATAGAACAGATTAACCTATCTCATCCACAAGATAAGTACCTAGCAGTATTATTTGAGAAATGAGAGATATTTGTAAGATCTTTGCCCCTAATACATCAAAAAAATTAATTAAACCTATTAGAAACTCAGAATTTATACAGATGAATATTTTGGCAGGCCATTTCCCTAGTGATGGGCAACAGATTCTGAGTGAGTGGGTGGGTGGGAGCGGATGGGGAGACGGGAGGAGAGGTTCTAACTTTTTGTTTTTTTTTTTTTTTTTTTTTATTTGTATTTTATTTTCTGTTTTATGTGTGGGGAACCCGAGTAGGTTGTTTATATTGTATGGTCTATATGATGTGGGGGGGTTAAAAAAAAGGGGGAAAACAACTGAGATGAAGAAAGCCTAGTCATTTAACAAAGGTTTATTTGGTCACACTAACGCACTTTTTTTTCTTTTTTGTTTTTTGATGCTCGTTTAAAATAAACTGGTAAGATGTGTTTTTAATTACGTACGGGCACTTTTTGCCCCATACTTCGGTTTACGCTGTGTTATTTAACTATATATGGATCTGCTTATAATCACTGTGTTATGTACCTTTGTTTTATCTGATAATTGTTAACTCTGTAGATTTCTTTGTCTTTGTTATAAATAAAGATTTAAAAAAAAAAAAAAAAAGAAGATGCCGTCTGGATGAAGATAGAAGATGCCGTCTGGATGAAGAATTTTGCCTGCTTGGATGAAAACCTCGGCTGGCTTCGCTGAGGACTTCTGCCGCTTGGATGAGGATGGATGTCCGGTCTCGAAAACTGTAAGTGGATCGTTGGTGGTTAGTGTTAGGTTTTTTTAAGGGTTTATTGGGTGGGTTTTAATTTTAGGTTAAGGACTTTGGGCTGAAAAATAGCTCATACAAATACCCTTTTCAGGGCAATGGGGAGCTTAGGTTTTTTTAGATAGATTTTTATTTGGGGGGGTTTGGTTGTGTTGGTGCTGGGTTTTACTGTTGGGGGGGGGTATTTGTATTTTTTTTTACAGGTAAAAGAGCTGATTTCTTTGGGGCAATGCCCGCAAAAGGCCCTTTTAAGGGCCATTGGTAGTTTAGTGTAGGCTAGGGTTTTTTTTATTTTGGGGGAGCTTTTTTATTTTGATAGGGCTATTAGATTAGGTGTAATTAGTTTAAATATTTGATCATTTATGTTTTATTTTGTGTAACAGTGTTTTTTATTTTGTGTAACTTAGTGTTTGTTATTTTGTGTAACTTAGTGGTTATTTTTTGTAACTTAGTCATTTTTAATAGTAGATTTAAATAACTTGAGTAGGGTTAGGTTTTTAAATATGTAATATAGTTAATTTAATTGTTAGTTTAATGTAATTTTAGTATAATAGTTAGGGTAGGTTAATTATTAGTTTAATATAGTTTTTAATGTAATTGTATGATAATGATTAGAATAGGTTAATTAGTAGTTTAATATAGTTTATTTTAATTCTAACGGTACGCTTTAAATTTATTATAAGATAGGGATGCAGTTACTATTAATGTAAAGTTGCGGGTTGTTAGGTTTAGGGGGTTAATAGCTAATTTAGTTTATGGCGCTGTGGGGGCTGGCGGTGTTTAAGGGTTAATCGGTTTTAGTAAGTGGTAGTGATGTGGGAGGCCAGGGGTTTAGGGGTTAATACATTTATTTAGTTGCGGAGGGGTCCGGGAGCGGGGGGATAGGGGTTAATAACTTTATTAGAGTTGTGGTGGGCTCTGGGAGCGGAGGGATAGGGGTTAAGAACTTTATTACAGTTGCGGCAGGGTCCGGGAGCAGTGGGATGGGGGTTAATAACGTTGTTTCGTTGCGGCGGGGTTCGGGAGCGTCGGGATAGGGGTTAAACATTTTAGTATAGTGGCGGTGTTTAGTGACAGATATAAATAAAGTTGGGAAAAAGCCGAATAGCAGCGAGATCGATGACTGCTAGTTATTAATATTATTATTCTTTCTTTATAAAGCGCCAACAGATTCCGCAGCGCTGTCGATGGGCACAAGGATAACAGTACAATGGAGAAACAATACGATAAGACAAAATTTTACAGACAAAAACAGGGGGAATTGAGTTAACAGCAGTCCGCTGCTAATCGCCCCGTACATGGTGCGCTGCTTTTTGACAGCTTTTTTTATAAATATGGAGAGCGTATTCAGGTCCGCGGCCGCGATGTTAGGTGAGCGTATTGGTGCCGTTGAATGCAGCATAGTTGACGGCTTGATAATTCGGCCTCTAAGGGGGAGATTTAACAAGCAGCGGATGCTGCAATCTACCCCCATAGTTTCCAGACTGCTGGAAAGAAGAGTTAAGAAGCAGCGGTCCGCTACAGCAGATCATGACCGCCCACATCTTCATAAATCGGCCCCTTAGTGCTGTTGCACTGTCTTTTTATTATGCATTTGTTCATTATTCAAATCTACTATATTTACCGGTCCTTTAAGTGAAAGCAAACTGACAGGAAGGAACCATTATTATGTTTTTGAGCTATCCCCGGGGTCAGGATTGGCCGAGAACAAAAGTGAAGCTCATATACTTATCGGCTGACACAGAAATGAATAAGCTCATTATTGCCAATTGGAGAGTCTAATGTAAAACATTTCTCGCCTGCAGAGAAACAAATGGATAAATGACTAAACACGATTTCATTGTTGTATGCACCTCTTGATTGGTTGATTTATTAAAGGGAACAACTGTTAAACCTTAGACAAATAACAAAAAAATATTAAATCAAATCCATAAATGCGCCTCAAATGTTTCATTTTGTACAATTTATGCATTTTCCAATTTGTTTTTTTGCTGCCATCTTGTGGAGAAAAAATACATTGCAGTTTGAGACAAAGACAGCAACTTTGAGATCTGTTTATTAATAAATAGATCTGTGCAATCTTTTTAATTAGGCAAACTTGTTCTGAAAATGTTTGTTTCTAAATCACATTCTTGTGTTTGTCAGTTTCATAACTGTAATCTACATAAACAGGATTTCAATTGTGACCAAAATTTTACTATTTGCTTTTCCGTCTTGTTTGTTGGTAACCGAGATCACAGTTTATGTTTGTTTTTTAAATTAAAAAGTACAACAATTGTGTTTTTAGAAATTGTGATTTACAAGATGCAGAACTTCACATGGCATCATCTTACAGTAATACATAACTGGACAAAGATAAACTATACTCTGACCAATGCGGGTTTTAGAGTTATTGGTGACATTTTTTGACAGCTACATTATTGCAATGGGGAAAACATTGTCATTTAGCTGTTTACTGATTTACAGTATAGGTACGGTTTAAGATCCATTCCACGAAGATGCGGCAACTTTCCACCAGTAGAAATTAATCTCTTGCAGCATTCTTCTAGATTTTTTATGTAAATCTAACCAAACCAGATTAGATGAGTTTGGGAAATAATGACTTTTTTTTTTTTAACTATTAAAGTGACAAATGATCCATTGAGCAAACATGCCTCAGTGTTATGCCAATGACATTCAGATTGGATGGATCAGGATGGATTCAGATAACAATAGGTTAATACCATCCCCATGTAAATGATGTCTCTTACATACCTTGCCAAGGGGTTAAAGGGACATTTAAACATTTTGAGGGCACATAATATAAAATGATAAACCGTTATATATAAAAAACCTCTGCAATATACTTTTAATATTTATTTTGTCCCCTTTTTCTGTAATTCCATTCTGAAATTGTGAGCTTTTCAGTTCCTGTTAGAAATAGAAGTGCAGAACACTGTTATATTCCTCACAGCCATTGGCTGCACACTCTAGTGACCTATTTATAACTGTCCCTAATTAGCCACAACAGAGAAGGTAATTTAAGTTACAACATGTGTTTCATGTCCCTTTAACCCCCTAGATGCCGTTCCCTGCTGTCCTAAAAGCACTGGGCTTAAACATTGTTAGGACGGCATGGAACGTTCTTGCTTTTTCAGCATCCTGCTGCCTCCTGCTTCTAGGAAATGAATAATTGGACTGGGGAGTGCCTAGCATAGCAGACAGTCCCCCAGGATCCGATCCCCGAGTTGAAATCATGTGATTGCAACGATAATCATGTGACTTCCTGTTTGCTGCAAATGTTTGGAACTTTGTTTTGAATGTGAACATTTGCCCCTGTCATGAAGGGGTTAAACCTGTTACACATACAAGGATATGACAAAATGTCAGAAGTTATCACAGATTCGCACCAACAACTTGGTGTAGTTGTGAAAACAAAAAAATCAGAATATACTATTCATCACGAGACAACTTGCAGAGCTGCAGTTTACATCATTTATTAATATCCCTTAGTCACACCTAAATAATTATTCTGTGGAAATATAAACACTGAGGCGAAAAACATTTATTCCTTACACACAGAGGTCAGAGGTTTGTCTATTAGTAACCAGCAAAAGCTGCTTTTATTTTACTGTAGTTATCATTCTGAACAGATGTGTGATTTCAACTGCCGTGTGTTTTCATGCTTCCCTGTTAATATCTAATGCATTATTTAATTTCCATGCATTACATTTCTTTTTCCATTTTCTTCAGTATCTAAACAAGATTATCATTAGCCCATCTCTCTTAACCTCACCTTACTTTTGTATTCATGAACTTCACGCAGTTCCTAACGACTTCTCCCCCCCCTTGCAACTCATCACAAAAACTACTCCTCACTACTGCAAATCCGCATCTCTGTCACTCTACCTCCTTGCTCATACTAGCTGCTTGAAGACATCTCCCTTATCCTGGTTCCCCACAACTTCCTTGCCCTGCACACCCATATGTGCCCTTAAATAGACTTCAAAAACTAAACTCTGGTAACCTTAATCTTAATTCCCCTTGCATCTAGAGCCACCACCCCTCTCTGTGCACTATGGAACTCTCGCCTGTTTGCAACAAATTCACTTCTATCCATGACCTCTTTATCTACCACTCTCTCAATCTTCTGGCTCTCACAGAAACCTGTCTCTCTCCTTCAGACACTGCTTCCCTCCTGCTGCACTGTCATATGGGGGTCTCCACTTCAGCCACACTCCTAGGTCTGACAATAGACAAGGAGGTGGTGTTGGTATTTTACTTTCCTCTCGTTGCACCTTTCAACAAATACAGCCCTTCTCTTACCTCACATTTTCTTCATTCGAAACACACATGATTCGCTTATTCTCTCCCCTCTCTATACGCGTTGCAATCATATACCACCCTCCTGGCTCCGCAACTGTATTTCTAGATCACTATGCCGCCTATCTACCTTACTTCCTTTCCTCGGATACCCCTGCCCTCATTCTCAGGGACTTCAACCTCCCTGTTGATAATCCCACTGCCTCCTCTGCAAAACAACTTCTGCAACTCACTTCCTCTTTCGGCCTGTAACAATGGACTGACTCTCCCACTCATAAAGATGGTCACTCCCTTGATCTAATTTTCAGTTATCGATGCACTATCTCAAACCTCAGAAACTTCCTCTTTATGACCACCACCTCCTCACTTGTACTATCACCTCCCTCCCTACAACTCTCCCTCCTTCTACCCCTCACACTAAACTTCCCAGAAGAATCAAGTCATTAGATCAGCAATGGCTCGCTAGCTCTCTCGAACCTCTTCTCTCTTCCATCGCCTCCTTTTCCTGTCCTGATGAATCCATCTGCCACTATAACTCCACCCTTACATCTGTCCTTGATTACCTGGCCCCCACCTTCCATAACTCGGAAAACACATACACTCATCCTTAGCCCTGGCATACTCCTCTGACGATGGTACCTACGCAGATGTTGCCGTACTGCTGAGAGCCACTGGTTCTGCTGACTTTCTTCACTATAAGTTCATCTTGAACTCTTACTATTCTGCCTAATCTATATAAGCAACATTACTTCTCTACTCTTATCTCTACTCTTTCCTTCAACCCAAAACTCGTTCTCCACATTCAGTACTCTTCCTCTGCCCACCCCCACCTCCCACCACAACTTTTCTCTCAGCTCAAGATTTTGCCAGCTACTTCAACAGCAAAATCGACTCCATCAGAAATGAAATCAGCTCTCAACATACTAATGGTCTCCCACCCCTCAAAAGTTCACAATCATCCAAAATCCACGTAGCCATAAATTTAGCTCTTTTGCCCCTGTTACAGAGGATGAAGTTTCTGCCCTTATACTATCTCTCACCTCACTACCTGTCCCCTCGACCCCATCCCTCACAACTACTACCATCCCTCTCTTCTACCCTTACCCCTATACTCACACACATCTTCAACCTCTCCCTCAGCACTGGTATAGTTCCCACATCTCTTAAGCATGCATTAGTCACACCTATCCTCAAAAAACCTTCTCTCGATCTAACCTCCCCATCCAACTACCACCCTATTTCCATACTACCTCTTGCCTCAAAGCTTCTTGAAAAGCTAGTATATGTACGTCTATCCCATTTCCTTACACTAAACTCCCTCCTTGATCCACTGCAATCTGGATTTTGCCCCCTTCACTCAACAACCTACTTACAGCAAAATCAAAAGGCCACTTCTCTCTACTTATCCTTCTTTCTGCAGCCTTGGATACTGTTGACCATCCTCTTTTGCTCCATACCCTCCAATCCTTCGGCATCTGTGACACAGCTCTCTCTTGGTTCTCTTCATATCTGTCTAACCGTACCTTTAGTGTAGTCTTCTCTGAGGCATCCTCTGCCCCATTACCTCTTTCTGTTGGGGTACTGCAAGGCTCTGTCCTCGGTCCCCTTCTCTTCTCAATCTACACATCCTCACTAGGTTCCTTAATAAAGTCCCATGGGTTTCATTATCATTTGTATGCCGACGATACCCAAATCTACCTCTCTGCACCAGAACTATCTCCTTCCTTGATAACCTGTGTCACTAACTGTCTCGCTCATATCTCATCTTGGATGTCCTCTCACTACCTCAAGCTAAATCTCTCCAAAACTGAGCTCCTTATTTCCCCCCTTCTTCCAAAATCTCCACCTTCCATGTCTCTATAACTGTTGATAACTCCATCATTACTCTAACCTCACATGCCTGATGTCTTGGGGTCACACTGGACTCAGATCTTTCTTTCACTCCTCACATTCAGTCCTTGGCTAAAGCCTGCCGCTTCCACCTTAAAAACATCGCTTAAATTAGACATTTCCTTACACAAGACACAACAAAGATTTTAATCCACTGTCTCATCCTTTTCCGCCTTGACTACTGCAACTTTATCCTCTTGTCAGGGTGCCAGGAATCAGACTGAGACAAGAAGTGCAAAAATAATCACACCTTTATTAATAGCAAAAAATAATAAAATCCACAAAAAAATAACAAGCCAGGAATCAAAACCAGAGCTGGTAGTCAGACGAGCCGAGTCAGGAGCCAAAGCGTATAGTCAGACAAGCCA
Source organism: Bombina bombina (assembly GCF_027579735.1). NCBI lineage: Eukaryota > Metazoa > Chordata > Amphibia > Anura > Bombinatoridae > Bombina > Bombina bombina. The sequence goes on along the minus strand of NC_069506.1, from coordinate 23,574,676 downwards.
AGTCAGGAGCCAAAGCGAGTAGTCAGATGAGCTGAAATCAGGAACAAGGAGAACAGCAAAGTCAGGAACAAGCCAGGGATCAGGAACCAGGAGGGACGTCAGACAGCAAGGTAATACACAGGAGCTCTCACAAACAGGTCTGAGACAACGCAAGGGCAAAGCATACTGAACAGAGGCCCTTTAAAATAATAAGTGATGACATCACAATTCTGAGACTGCATCCTGTCTCACACTGATGATGTACACCAGTCTGGCCATAAAAGGAAGTGCAGGAAATGAGCAGCATCACACAGTATGCACCAGAGTCAGCAAGAGAGGTGAGTAAAATGGCTGCCAGCAGCACATGGCAAACAAAGGAGGGAAAAACCCTGACACCTCTCTGGTCTCCCTAGCTGCCGCCTAGCTTTTTTACAATCCATAATGAATGCCTCTGCCAGGCTCATCTTCCTTGCACGTTACTCTTCATCTGCCACACCTCTCTGCCAATCCCTTCACTGGCTTCCTCTTGCCTCCAGGATTAAACACAAAATTCTCACTCTGACACACAAAGCTCTCAATTGCACTGCTCCCTCTACTTCTCAGACCTTGTCTCTAGATACTTTCCCTCCCATCCCCTCCGCTCCACTCATGATTTCCTCCTCTCCTCCTCTCTTGTTACTTCCTCACATTCCCATTTACAAGATTTCTCCAGATTGGCTCCCATCTTATGGAACTCTCTGCCTCGCTCCACAAGAATCTCCCCTAGTTTTAAAAGCTTCAAGTGCTCCCTGAAGACTCTACTATTCAGGGACTCTTACAACCTACACTAACCTTCCTATCTCCACTGCTATCCCCTAAAACCCCCTTAGCATGTCAGCCTATGAGCCCAGCTGTTTGTAGTTCACCTTCTTAAGAGCCGACTACAACATTGCAACTCTCAGCAGGACCCTCTCTCCCCATTTGATCCCTGTAATTGTTTATTATATACCACCTATGTTCATAGTGCTGTGGAACCTGTTGGCGCTCTACAAATATCTGATAATAATAAAAAATAAAAATAAAGATGAAATCCAGCACAATGTTGCTGCTTGTGGCCTTAGGTAAAGTAATTAATGGTCTTACAATATACTACAATTAAGAAGCTCTGAGAGGCTGACTTCATGTATTTATTGTACGTGTGACACTGGGGAAAGGTCAAGTTGCCAGCTCAGAGGGTCAGTACTTCTATAATATCTAAACCAAGTGAATTTTGTGACTATTAAATGACTATGTATTTATGTCTTATTGTGCACGGACAAACAGAAAATAAATGTTTGTGACATTGTCACTTAAGCAATACAAGTTAATTGCCTCAAAGCGACTTGAAACCCAAAATGTTTATTTCACGGTTCAGAGAGAACATACAACCTTCAAATTGACTTCTATTATCAAATTTAGGTTATTCTCTTGGTATCCTTTGTTGCATGAGCAGTAATGCACTACTGGGAGCTAGCTGACCACATCACTAAGTTAATGACAAGTGTATATGTGCAGTCACCAATCAGCAGCTAGCTCCCAGTAGTGTCATACTGCTCCTAAACCTACCTATGTATGCTTTTCAACAAAGGATACAAAAAGAACAAAGCACATGATATACTATAAATAAATTGGAAAGTTGTTTAAAATTATGTGCTCTATGATTATAAATCCCTCCCATATGTATTATTGGTAATCAGGGGCAAGATTACATATGCGGCGTCGCCGGCTTTTATACGGTTTTGGTATCACATATACAGCGCCGCATATAAATGCGGCACGTATATTTCACCGGTCGACCACAATTTTTACTCCCATAAGCTAACATAGAACCGCGTCGCATATCGGTATCACATATTCAGCGCAAGGACTTATGCAGCAAAGATGGAGACATTTTACTCCATTTTCACCTCGCCACACGTAGGCAGGCGCATCAATCCTTGTGCGGAGTATGTGAGCACCATAAGTCCCCTAACTGCCTGAAAATATTAACTAACACCTAACGCATGAGCAATATCTATCTACCTGTCAACCACAATCCCCCACCGCAAAAACTAATAAATTATATGAACCCCTAATCTGCCATTAACCCACATCGCAATAAACCTAATAAATTATATGAACCCCTAATCTGCCATTAAACCACATTGCAATAAACCTAATAAAGTATATTAACCCCTAATCCGCCATTAACCCACATCGCAACAACTCTAATAAAACTATTAACCCCTAATCCGCCAAACCCACACAACGCAATAATCCTAGTAAATCTATTAATCCCTAATCCGCCAAACCCCCACAATGCAAATAACTAATTAAATTACTAAAACCACTAACCTAAGACCCCCTAAATTAACCCTTATTACCTAAATTAAAAAATACTAAGTTACAATTAAAATAAAAAAGCTAACATTACTTAAAAATATAAAAAACAAAATTTAAATTAATCTAAGATTACAGAAAATAAAAAAAAGTCTAACATTATATAAAATAATAACCAAATTATCAAAAATTAAAAAATTTAACCTAATCCCTATGAAAATAAAAAAGCCCCCCGAAATAAATAAAAACCTAATCTAAATTAAACTACCAATAGCCCTTAAAATGGCCCTTTGTAGGGCATTGCCCTAAATTAAATAGCTCTTTTCTTTAAAAAAAATACTATGTCCCCTCTCTAACAGTAAAACCCCCACCCACTAAACCCCACAAAATAAATAAACCTAATACTAAAAAATCCTAAACTACCCATTTGTATGGGCATTGCCCTTAAAATGGCATTCAGCTCTTTTAAGAGTGCCCAGAAATCCCTTATCCTTAAAATAAACAAACCCCCAAAAAATAAAAGTTACCTAGGAGTCAACACTGATTGGCTAAAATGCAAGTCTGTCAAAAGAACTGAATTAAGGGGGCAGTCTGTAAAGGCTTAGATACAAAGTAATCACAGAGGTAAAAAGTATTAGTATGCTGTGTTGTTATGTAAAATTGGGGAATGGGTAATAAAGTGATTATCTGTCTTTTTAAACAATACAAATTCTGGTGCAGACTGTCCCTTTAAGGAACATTGCAGGAACCTGTGTCCCCTGAAAGTCTGTGTAACAATGCATTGAATAACTAATGCTGCTTTGATGTGCCCCATGAGAATGTTAGGCAAAGGCACGATTAGATGCACAACTTTGTACATCACTGTGTTGTATTTAAAACTGTAATAAAAAAGGGAATTGTAGTGCTGTTTATTCCATGTCTGCTGCAGGAATTTGGAGTTCAGATTCTGGTGAATGGCTGTTGCGATGGCGCATAATGTGTTATGGTGCCGCTTTTGTTGTGATGCCAAATTGTATTTACACAGAATGTGTCATTTATAAGTTGCTTTACTAATAAAACATTTGCTGTTTAAGCTCTCTGGATTTCTTTCACCTTTGCATCATGTAATAAATTGTAGCAGACTAATCACACATGTGGGGTCATGTTAGGGGCAGAGTTGGGAATAGAGTTGGGGTGAAACTGGGCATGGAGGAATCATACCTAGGTGCAGGCAGGCATTGCTTGTAAATAAGGATGTTTATAAGTTCCTGTAGAGATGTTGGAGAGTACAGATCAGACAGTCACAATCCTACACTAAACCAGATAAATGGGAGCTCAACATACTGTAAAAACCTTCTGAACACATTAACAGATAAAATGTTTCTGGAAGAATCAATGACCTTGTGCCTATCTCTGTCTATAGAGACAATAAACGACCGCTCCCTGCTTCAGCGATGTGTTTATGATCATGGTTTATTATTGATCTGAGCACTATAAGAATATCATTGTTTGCTTCTGTTTGCTTATAAATCACACCACATGTTCCTTCTTCACAATTATATTTTTTTATCTTGTCTTTTATTAAGAAATGTCTCAGATGCACAGTCTTGGACGCCTTTTTTTCTGTTGAAAAACAGGTATTCATTTGTAAATTCTTCGCATATTCACATTGTTTGATGTGCTCCTGTCTCATACATTCTTGTGACACTGCTATTTACTTACACCTAGATTACAAGTTTTGCATTCGGGTTTTAAACGCTGAAAAATTGGTTTTCAGTGTTAAAACAGCACCGCAACCATTACAAGTCTTGTCGGTATAGCTGTACCGCACGCCTTTTAGCCTGTAACGCAACGCCAGTCCCGCACATGTAAAATTTACGTTTTTTCATTAGACTTCCATAGCGCCGGCATTACAAGTTTTGCGGTGAGCCTAAAAAGCTTGCGTTCCAGCCTATACCGACAAGATCCGTTTCTCAATCTGAGACCAGTATTTCTAAGTTTTACTCTACAAAACTGTTACATGAAACTCATAACTAAAGTGTTACAAAGTACACTAAATACCCATAAACTACCTTTTAACCCGCTAAACCGAGGCCCTCCCGCATCGCAAACACTATATTAAACTTATTAACCCCTAATCTGCCGCTCCCGACATCGCTGCCACTAATACAATTTATTAACCCCTATTCCGCCACTCCCCAACATCGCTGCCACTATACTAAAGTTATAAACCCTATTCCCCCGCACCCCAACATCGCCCACACTATAATAAATCTATTAACCCCTATTCCGCTGCTCCCCTACACCGCCGCAATTATAATAAACCTTTTAACCCCTAAACCTCTGGCCTCCCACATCACTACCACTAAATAAACCTATTAACCCCTACACCACAAGCCTCCCACATCGCAACAACTTAAACTATTGACCCCTAACCCTAAACCTAACACCCCCTAACTTTACCATAATTAAAATAGAGCTAAATTAAAGTTACAGTTATTAACTAAATAATACCTATTTAACCCTATTTAAAACTAAATACATACTTACCTGTGAAATAAAACCTAAGCTAGCTACAATATAACTAATAGTTATATTGTAACTATCTTAGGTTTTATTTTTATTTCACAGGTAAGTTTATTTTTTTTAACTAGGTTGATTAGTTAGTAAATAGTTATTAACTATTTACTAACTACCTAGTTAAAATAAATAAACTTACCTGTGAAATAAAAATAAAACCTAAGCTAGCTTAAAAGGTCATTCAGCTCTTTTGCTGCTCATTAAAAAAACTGGCTATTCTAAAAAGAAAAACCCACCCCCCCAAAAAAAATACATTACACAAACTAACAAACTAATTATCCAAAATAATAACAATTATTCCTATTCTAATACCCATTTAAAAAAAAAAAAACACCCCAAAATAAATTAAACCTAATCTAGAATAAACTACCAAAAAAAAAGGGCATTTTGTAGGGCATTGCCCTAAGTTAAACAGCTCTTTTACCTGTAAAAAATACAATGACCCACTAACATTACAAACCCCCAACCCACAAAATAAAAGAGCTGTGTGCCCTTTTCAGGGCAATGCCCATACAAACGCTCTTTTAAGGGCAATGGGTAGATTAGTTTTTTTTGGGGGTTTGCATTTTGTTAGGGGGTGTTTGTTTTTCTTTTGTAGGGAAAGAGCTGTTATCTTTAGGACAATGTCCTATAAAAGTCCCTTTTAAGGGCCCTTGGTAGTTTATTATAGATTAGGGATTTTATTTTGGGGTGGGTTTTTATTTTTTTAGAAAGGTATTAGAATAGGAATAATTGTTATTATTTTGGATCATTCGTTTGTTTTTGTTTTTTATGGTTTGCATTTTATTTTTGGGGGGTTGTGCAATAGTCAAATCAACGGGTCTAAGACACAATCTGCTAGATTACGAGTCTTGCGTTAGCATTCGTTTGTTATTTTTTTTAATGGTAGGTTTTTTATTTTTTGTAATGTTAGGTTTTAGTGTAAGGCAGCTTAGGTTTTATTTCACAGGTAAGTTTGTATTTATTTTAAATAGGTAGTTAGTAATAGTTAATAACTATTTACTAACTAGTCTACCCTAATTAAATAAATACAAACTTACCTGGTAAGTATGTATTTTAGTTTTAAATTGGTATTATTTAGTTAATAATTGTAACTTTCAATTAGCTGTATTTTAATTATGTTAAAGTTAGGGGGTGTTAGATTTAGGGTTACGGTTACGTAGTTTTAGGGGTTAATAGTTTAATTTATGTTGTTGCAATGTGGGGGGCGCTGGCGGTTTAGGGGTTAATAGATTTATTTAGTGGAATGTTATGTGGGAGGCCAGAGGTTTAGGTGTTAATAGCTTTATTTAGTGGCGGCAATGTCGGGGAGCCGGCAGAATAGGGGTTAATAGATTTATTAAAGTGTGGGCGTGTTGGGGTACAAGGGAATAGGGGTTAATAACTATAGTATAGTGGCGGCGATATTGGAGCAGCAGATTAGGGGTTAATGGATTTCATTTTGGTAGCAGCAGTTTAGGGGTTAATAACATTATGTAGGTGTCGGCGATGTCGGGGGCAGCAGATTAGGGGTGTTTAGACGTGGGGTTTATGTCAGGGTGTTAGGACTTTAAACTTAGTTTTTTCCCATAGACATCAATGGGGTTGCGTTACGGAGCTTTTCATTCCGCAGGTTTTAGTTTCTTTTCTAACCCGCTCTCCTCAGTGATGTGTTAGGGGAAAAGTGGCGCAGAGCACGTCAAAACAGCGCCTTGTATTTTGTGCAGTATGGAGTTCAAAGCAACCATATCACATGCACAAGCCGGCTGTTTTAAACTTGTAATGGCTGCGCTATAGAGGGTGAAAAAACGCAACTTTTGTTGCGTTACATTAAATTCTCTATAGCGAGCATAACTCGTAATCTACCTGTTAGGTAACAATTGTGTCACAGAGAGAGAATTCAGTGCAAACTTCAGCAATCTACCAATGGAAGGATATGTGGTTTCCGCAATGAGGTAATGTTCTCAGGTATTTACATATCTTTTTGTTTGATATCTTAAGATTGTGTGAACTTCAAAGGCTAAGAGAGACCTAAAAACCTGCAACATCATTCAGCAATAAGTCTGACCTCTGCTCTTCACAGGTTATAAAACAACTACTAGTAATTATAAGCAGTTTTGTAATAAATTAACATACTGAGTGTTAAAACTTTCTTGAATATGTTAACACCTTGATTGCTGCAATTTTTGTCAATGACGATCTTACTCTCCTCTTCCAGAACCACAAACATTTGCCTTATTGTAGAAGGTAAATCCAGAATTGTTACTTCAGTAGACCAGGCTAGACATCAATATCTTCTTACTAAAATTTGCATTGTTGTGCCAGTGCCTGTTTGACAGGCTCCCTCTCCTCTCTCCCTCTTGAGACCCAATTCTAGGAACAGATCTAAATGGGCATTTACTGTTTTGTTTGGGGTTTCAACAAAATCATACAAATATTTTATTTGAAATGATGCCCTAAAATATTCCTTTTATGATTCAGATAGAGCGTACAATGTACTTCTATTATCTAATTTGCTTTTGTTCTCTGGTAATCCTTTGTTAAAAAGTATACATAGTGCACTCAAGAGTAGCAAATTTGGAAAGTTGTTTAAAATTGTATGTTCTTTATGACTCATAAATAACAATTAGAATGGTCTGCATATTTCTTACCTCATAATAGATTGATGTAAACCTGAATAAGAAGTCCACTGAAAGAGAAAGTTTATCAGTTTTTAGAGACCCATGGGGGTCAATTTATCATATGTCAGGTAGACATGATTCGCTGTAGCTAAATGCTTGTGCAATGCCCCCCCCCTGCATACTATGCCGGCCAATCCCGGTCAATTATTCGATCGTACATGATCAGGCTGATTGCAGTCTGTCACCTAGAAAGTTAAGGAGCAGCGGTCTAAATTGTGTTCGGTGTCTTATATTGTACTTGTACTTTTATCTTTGTACCCATGGACAGCGCTGAGGAATCTGCTGGCGCTTTATAAATAATAATAATAAATGTAAGAGGAATCAGACTAAAATATACTTTTATAATTACAAAAAGAGATGTACGCTCACTGGGTCTCACTCCCCCTATCTGTTTCTGGCTGTTTGCAATCAGCCGGATCTGAGCTGAGATCTGCGCAAGAGCAAGGAGTTGCCTCTCTGTGACTGTGCATCAATCCTTCACCAGTGGTACGTCGTCTGCGTGAGGGGATACGCACTTTCTGTTCAAATGCGGTAACAGCTTTTTCTCTACAGCAACCACTGTAGTGCACCCCTGGTCTCAAATGAGACCTGTGAGACCCCTGTATTTACACTATTGATTACAGGTTAGGAATTAACCCCTTAATGACATAGATGTACCCTATACGCCCCTGCCAATATCACGGGTCACGCCGTCAGTGGCGACAGATGTGCTATTACTACAAACCTCAACTTCAGGATGCATTCAAATATAGACAGTCTTGCCACTGTTAGTGAGACCCATGCTATTTAACCCCTTAGGATAAAATTGACATCAATAATTATCACTTTATTTTGGGCCTATGACTTCTAAGTATTCATGAAATATTTTGCAATGTATGTGCTGAAGCTGTTCTCTGAACTTTTCTGTATCCTAGGTGATCAGTCTCACACATCTTTAACAGTACCAGAACAAGATATTGCCCGGGGGAAGGGAAACTGAAGAGGGAAATGGGGCTTTTTCTTATTACGTGACCCACCACAACAACTGTCATACACTATAAGGCTGTGTCGAGTCACAGAGACCATTTTCCTTCCTATTGATCTATGTGCAGGATGAGGTGACCAGGAGCACTAATTTATCACACTCAAATTACTGCCAATAAATAAAGGAGCCAGCTAAAATATATGCAGAAGCCAGAGATTGTATCTTGTAAAGTAACAAATCCACAACAATCTAAAGAATTAACAAGACAGGGTAATATTCAGCTCAGATTTAGCAAGCACCTTCCTCAGTTGCTATCTATTGCAGAGTCTCTGACATAGGGTTGACAAATGTATTTCAAATTTGGAACCAGAAAATATTTTTAAGGCGCAGGCAACTTTGTTTTTTGGAGTTGTATTTTTGTTTTATTTTTGTAGCAAGACAAAGGAGTGTGTATATCTTAGAAGCCAACAGTAACGTTTTATGAGTTATATTCCCTAGAATCTATGAAAAAAGTGTATGAGAGAGTAGATAATACAATTTGGATAATACAATTGGAGAGAACCCTCTAATGACAGCCAGAAAATCAAAAAGTCTGAGGGATATCCTGGTAAAAAGTCAATTTTCCAGGGGTCCCTCTGATGCAGACTGGCTTAGAAAGGACAGGGGATCAAAGGCAGCTATCCCTGTGGACACTGTGTATACTGTGTCCACATGGATAGCGCAAAGCAATTCTCAGTACAGGATGGTAAGACTTACGATATAAAATACTTTTTTATTGCAAGTCTGAGGGAGCAATATATCTTCTTAGATGTTCATGCCCGGCCTTTTACGTAGGAAAAACGAAGTAGGCTTGTGAAGGACCGGGTACAGGAACATCGTGAATGATATTGCTCATTGCAATGACACCAGTGTAGCGAGACATTCGAAATGTTTCATAAAGGAAATGTGGACTCTTTAAAGTTTATTATTATTGATAAAGGAATCACTAATGTAGAGGTGGCAATAATGAAAAAATCCTTTTGCAAAAAGAAGCAAAATGGATTTATAAACTAGGTACGAGATATCCACAGGTTTAAATGAATAGCTGGAATTTGCCAGTTTTCTATAGGTATTAGGCTGATAGAGTGTGCGCCGTTATTTTTGGAAGTGATCATAAAAAGGCCGTTTTTAGCTTTGTTTAGAAAAGCTTAGGAATTGAAGTTTTTCTATTTAATAAATAATAACAAAGCTTTTATATTTTGCACTTTTTAACTATGAACACAAGTATTATTAAAATAGGCTACCTTGCTGTATACAGCTTTAAGAAAATAGCAGGTGTTCAGCAAGTAGATCACCTGTGGAGTCACAGGTAGGTCCATAAATAGAGGATATCCGGTATGGAATATTATGCCCTGATGAACCCCTTAGACACAAATCTTGCTGCAGGGGTGAAACGTGCGTTGGCACTTTGTGTAATTCTGGCACCTATGTGCTATACTAGCCAGGAGTGAGGTCGACCAACTCCTGTCTTTCTTCTAAGCATTTTTCAAAGAAAGCAAAGAAAAGGCATTGCGGTACAAGTTTATTGTTAGTCCTGGAACTGACTTTATGCTGACATTACATGCTGAGAAAGAGCGTGTGTGCTTGAAAAGCGGCTAAGGTTTGGAGATTGTGGTTTCCCTATTTGCGCTGGACTGAATGTGCAACATCCACCTGGAGGTGGTTAAAGATAAGAGATCCCTTTTACTGAGAAATCTTTTGGCTCTCTTGTGTGTGGCTGTTCTAACTTACTTTCCGGAGTACAAGGTGCATCCTGGTATGTGCTTAGCTACATAACATCGGTGGAAGCCTGGTTTCTTTCACCTGAGCAATTGACAAATCCAGCTGGACGGATTCTCGGCCTTTGGGACACACCCCTTGCATCGAACCTATTGCCAGCAGGCTTACAACCACACCTTAGGCCTGCAAGTGACATCACACGCTCTGAATGCTGCATCACTTCTGAATTGGAATAATGGAATCTACATACAGCAGCTAAGTAAAATAACTGAACTTGTACTTTCAGCAGCAATCACCAGTGTCTGTATCTCAGATGCTATACTAAGACATTTGCCGGTCATTTATCTTTGATCTATTTAGGATTAAGTGAAATTGTCTTTTCTATGGTTTTACTTGTAACCGACTATGTAAATTTACTTACGTTTTTTGCTTACTATATGTTACCTGCCTATGTTATAGATATTTGTCTGTGTCATAGACTAGTAGGTTAGGCTGCACCCCTAGTTAATTAGCATACGTATGCTTAGAGTTACTGGCCTTTTTAGTAACATTTAGTTTTTGAATTCTGCTGTTTTAGTTATAATTTGCTCACTTTCAAAGCACATGATTGACTTTGTCATTTTCTGTGATCCACATAAACGTGGTTAGGGATTTAAATAGGAATTAATAAATTTGAGTATTTACCAAAATTCTGTGTGCCTTTTTTTAACTCCCTTGCTTTTTCACAACAGTAGTGTATGTTGTGAATACATTCTCTCTGTTTGATCTTTGTTATATTCCCTAGAATACTTATGGTATGTTGGATAAAGTCTAAAACCATTGTATTGTAGCACAGATATTCACCAGGCATTGTATACTATAACTCTAAGTATGCTTATAGTTATATACTGTGTCTGTTTGCCATCAATATGCACTTATACAGTGTAATTATTAGCAAAAAGCTGTGCAGGGTTTGTTATATACTTTTATGTTGTATGTGAATATGATATACACAAAAAACAGTTACTGTTATCTGCTATATCTTATCATTTTTGTTCAACTCATAGTTAATGTCTCTAATTAATTTTTGTATATTAAAAGATCTTCCATTTGTTTTCTGCTGCCATCTTGTGGAGAAAATCTACATTTCAAGTGTGCAATAAATTGAGCAACATTTTCAAACTCTGCTATTTTGAATACACCTTCTATACCTTGTATGGGGACAATGTGCAGTGGTACTCAAAAGCATAAAATCTTTTCAAGCAGGTTTTTACATGATTTTTAATTTTCTAATTTTTAACCATTTTTATTTCATTTTTTTCTCTGAAAACTTAGTCCACAAGTTAATTAACAGAATTAAAAATCTAACTGAAATCACACACTTTTAAGTAATCTGTATTAAAGGTAGTAAAGTCCAAATTTAGCTTCATGATTCAGATAGCGCATGTAATTTTAAACACTTTCCTAATTTTACTTTTATCATCAAATTTGCTTTGTTGTCTTGTATTTCTTATATGAAAGCTAATCCTAGGTAGGATCATATGCTAATTTATAAGCCCTTGAAGGCTGCCTCTTATCTGAATGTGTTTGACAGTTTTTCACAGCTAGAGGGCGTAGTTCATGTGTTTTCATATAAATAACATTGTGCTCACACACATGGAGCTATTTATGAGTCAGCAAGTCTGTCAAAAGATTCCGAGATATGGAGGCAGTCAGCAGAAGCCTTAGATACAAGGAAATCACAGAGGTAAAAAGACATTTCTATAAAAGTGTTGTTTATGCAAAACTGGGGAATGGTAAATAAAGGGAATATCTATCTTTTTAAACAATATAATTTTTGGTGTTTACTATCCCTTTAAAGGACCACTTAAGTCAAATTAAACTATCATGATTGAGATAGAGTAACACAATTTAAAATCTTTCCAATTCACGTTAATTATCTAAATATGCATACCTCTTTTTATATGAATACTTTCTGAAGCACCAACTCCTACTGAGCATGTGGAAAAATTTGCAGATAATATGTATATGCATTTTGTGATTGGACTGATGGCTGTCACATGATGCAGTGGGTAGTAAAGTAAAACTAAATGAAATTTTACAGAAAAAAAAAATATACTACTCATGTGTAACTTCAAACTCAGTGCTTTTAAAATGTCTTGTTATTGTGCATTCGTTGATTATGCAATTCTACCTTGTTTAGTGGCTTGTTTCAGATGGCAAACAGTTTAAAACTATGGTCCTTAATCAAATCTAGGAGCATCGTTTTTGTCTCTTTTCAGGCCAGATAGACTACTTTTTCTATTTGGCGCGATCGCAATAGCATGATTTCAATGATTCTCACACTCCCCAAAAAGGTTGACAGATCCTCAAAAAAGTCCTATTTCTGCTATGGAGCTTAAAATCTATCTCTGATTACAATCTATATCAAGTCACTTTTTAGCATATTTCATAGCCCCACCAGTTTTGGCTTTTCGAATTCAGCACCTCAAGACACTTGATATGTCCTCGAAACGGCATTTCAACATCTTTACAACTATTTCACGGCTATTTCCAAACAGCCTATTTCTTGCACATATGTAAAACAATACTATGAGTGCAAAAGCAAGCAACAAGAAAAGAGTGCTGGTCCCGTAAGAAATAATGGGATATACTAACTAGTGTATACAAATTGATATAAAATAGGATGAATAGAATTTAAAAAATTCAAGGTCTCACTTTATTTAACAAAATTAGGACACAAAGACACAAACCAATTAAAAACAATTGAACTGATCCCCCTATATTTATAAGTAGAGTGGATACAGGTTTAATGCACGTAATCCTAGAATGCGTACTGGCTTACTTAAAGCAGTAGGTAGGGAAATAATATTTGGTATCAATAGCTATATCTTAAGTTTGTGAGAGAGGGCTCATTATCTGGGTTGGGAATTGTGGGTAATATCGTGTTGCGGTTTGGAAGGTTTAATTTAACTCCCTCTATAGAAAGAGTTTAGTAGAGGATTTCACTATAGGATGTATGAGTGATTAAGTTGTGTTTTGGTTTGTGTTTCAAACGCACATTTCTATGAGAGTATTATAGTAAAATCTTACATACTATGAATATAGTGGTTGCTATTCTATGGCACTCTCACACTACAAGTGGATAATTAACTCTTTCAGTATTTTGCATATTAACCAAAGGATTTTGTTTTCTTTTTTGGGTTAATTGAACTGCTCAGAGCAAGCGAGCCATACCCAATCTGGATCCTAATATGGAGATTAACTCATTGCCATTACAACGTTACATCCTTCTCACTCTTTAGTGTGAAAGTTAAAACACACAGTGGTAATTATACCTTCCAAACCGCAACACGATATTACCCACAATTCCAACCCAGATCACTGATCCCTCCACGAACTTAAAGGGACATTAAACCTAGTGTTTTTCTTTATGATTTCAGATAGAGAATATAATTTAAAACAACTTTCCTAATTTACTTCTGTTATTTAATTTGCTTCATTCTCTTGATATTTGTCCTGAAAAGCAGATCTAGATATGCTCAGTAGATGCTGATTGGTCGGCTGCACATAGATTGCCTCATGTGATATAGGCTAAACCCATTGTGCATTAGTATTTCTTTAATAAAGGATATCTAAATAATGAAGCAAATTAGATAATAGAAGTAAATTAGAAAGTTGTTTAAAATTGTATTCTCTATCTGTATTGTATTCTTAATGTCCCTTTAAGATATAGCTATTGATACCAAATATTATTTCCCTACCTACTTTAAGTAAGCCAGTACCCATTCTAGGATTACGTGCATTAAACCTGTATCCACTCTACTTATAATATAGGGGGATCAGTTCAAGTGTTTTTAATTGTTTGTGTCTTTGTGTCCTAATTTTGTTCAATAAAGTGAGACCTTGATTTTTTTTAATTCTATTCACCCTATTTTAATATCAATTTGTATACACTAGTTAGTATATCCCATTATTTCTTACGGGACCAGCACTCTTTTTCTTGTTGCTTGCTTTTGCAACTCATAGTATTGTGAGTCTCCTTAGTGCGCTCTCCCCTCTACAGGTGCATAAAGTAATTGCAAATAATATTTTCACCTGTAGTATAATTATCTGAAGTGATTTTTCCTTATTAAATCTCTGGCTTTAACATATGTAAAACACCCTGAAATGGCCACCGGAGACAATTCTAGAGTTGTTGTTTTTTTTTAAAGAGCTTTGTTTTAGAAAAGTTAATACATATTACAGAGTAACAGGGTTTAACGTAAATCAGGATATAATAATTGTAGTAACAGGTATAACATAAATCAGGTATATAATAATTGTAGTAACATGGTATAACGTAAATCAGGTATATAATAATTGTTAGTAACAGGGTATAAACGTAAATCAGGTATACTAATAATTGTAGGTAACAGGGTATAACGTAAATCAAGGTATATAATAATTGTAGTAACAGGGTATAACGTAAATCAGTATATAATAATTGTAGTAACAGGGTAATAACGTAAATCAGGTATATAATAATTGTAGTAACATGGTATAACGTAAATCAGGTATTTAATAATTGTAGTAACATGGTATAACGTAAAATCAGGTATATAATATTGTAGTAAACAGGGTATAACGTAAATCAGGTATATAATAATTGTAGTAACATGGTATAACGTAAATCAGGTATATAATAATTGTAGTAACAGGGTATAACGTAAATCAGGTATATAATAATTGTAGTAACAGGGTATAACGTAAATCAGGTATATAATAATTGTAGTAACATGGTATAACGTAAATCAGGTATATAATAATTGTAGTAACAGGGTATAACGTAAATCAGGTATATAATAATTGTAGTAACAGGGTATAACGTAAATCAGGTATATAATAATTGTAGTAACATGGTATAACGTAAATCAGGTATATAATAATTGTAGTAACATGGTATAACGTAAATCAGGTATATAATAATTGTAGTAACATGGTATAACGTAAATCAGGTATATAATAATTGTAGTAACATGGTATAACGTAAATCAGGTATAATTGTAAGTGGGACATTTGTTCAGTAACCAAATGGTTCAGTTATTAGTCTGGGTTCCATTTGGTAGAGTTTGTTGTTTGTTTAGTAATTGTTGTTCTTTAGGTTTATATAACTGGTGAGAAGAACAGATAAATAAATAAATAAAAGCAATATCTGTGCATTAATATAACACAATAAGAGAAGACAAAGCGAAACATTTTGATATAGTACAGAGGTCTAGTAATATTTGAAGAGGCTCTAAAGGAGGGGCATTCTAGAGGTTTAACATACATGGTATCGCTTCATTAAACCTCCATTCTCATCTCTGTAAGAGAGTCTGTATTGAGTCAGAAGAACACACATTTACAGTGACAAATACATAAGTAAATGTGTTGACTATGTGATATCATGTACAGCTAAGAATATCTGCAGGAGAACTCACTTCGGCACATCAAAATCTACAAATACCTGATTTTTATTTCCTTTTTTAATTATTTGATTGTCTTCACTCGCACTGTCATGATTGTCAATAACAGTACTAGGCATTTTTTTAAATGGGTTTGAAAAGCGATCGCTTAAATTCTTGACTTCATAGGTTAATTATTTCCTTCCGCACCACTGCTAATCCATCAGAATGCATGTTTTAGGTTGTTAGGATGGACATGACTGTGCACTATTTTTCTATCAATATTTGGTCGCTTTTTGCAAATTTCAAAAGAATTGTTGTGAAAATATTTATTTAAGGGACCATTTTCATTTTGACCCTGAACTGTAAACAAAGATGACAACTGCAAGTTTTTTTTATGAATACGACATCATCTTTTTACTGGATTTTAACGGGTTTTCTTTATAGGGGTCGCACTCTATGCACGCAAGTCCAAACTCATTGATGTAGAGAGCACACATTATTGCACTCACGGCCACGTTCAAGTTAATATAGTTCCTAAACTATAAGCTACTTTAGTTTAACAAGAAATTTGTGAAATTTGGGATCCCAATTCGTCCTAAAAGCAAATATCATTTTCAGGAGTAAATCACTAATAAATTGTGATTGACCCTCTTTATGTTTTAACATCTACAAAGGGTTAAATATTTAGTCAAATTCAAATCCAGAGCCGTATTGCGCTACTGGGAGCTAGCTGAACACATCTGATGAGCCAATGATAAATAGCATATATGTCAGCAGCCACCAATCAGCAGCTAGCTGCTAGTAGTGCATTGTTGTGACTGGGCCTACCTAGGTATGCTATTTAACAAGAATACAAAATGAACAAAGTAAATTTGGTATTAGGAGTCAATTGAAATTCTCTTAAAGTTGCATGCTCTATCAAAACGTGAAAGTTTATTTCTGACTTTTATGCCTCTTTAATAAAATGTAACTCAAATTAACTATTCATGTTATATGTATCTTAAATGCTGACATCAAAATGTTCATCTATGATTGCACCAAAGTATTTGGGCTTTAAAAAATGTAAATGATAAAATTGCTTAAAATGATATAATATTGTTAACTCAACGTCATAAATTGACATAATTGGTTACAGTGATTTACAGTGTGTGGGTCTATAAGCTACATTGTGACTTGCACTGCAACCTTTCCTCTATCTAATGAAGATCCCCATTGGTTTGCCCATCTCCACTTATGCATAGTGTGGCTATAGATTAGAGACCCAGGGAGGAAGAGACCTTGACGTGGTCCTGGGCCTTTCACCATTTGGCCAAATGCAAATTTGCTTTTAATCTAGCTGTGTGCTTGCAAGAGAGTGCCAGACTTTCTATGTGTTGTGTAAATATTTTTGTTTTGTAATTTTCCCTATGGGCTTTGCACCCAGACTTGTCTGGGGTTAACTGCCAGAGTCACTGAAAACTGTTCAGCTGTCTGTGAGCGCTGGTGAGTACCCAGGGCTGTGCATTTTGCAGGGTTATAGAATGTGTACCCTGTCTGGTTGTGAGGGCATGTCCCATTTCACTTGTGTCTTGTGTGTGGTTTTTGTGTGTGTATATTATATATATATATTATATATATATAGATATATATATATATAGTATGTCATGGCCCAAATAATTAGTTGGCACCCATCCCTGCAGTTCTGTCAGATAATGCATACAACTTTGCCCAGAATATTGTTGCAATTACAAATGTTCGGCATTCTCAAGTTTATTTCTTTTGTTTGTATTGGTATGACACAAAAAAGTGGGGGCGGGGGGGAGCCAAATCTGACACATTACACGCAAAACTCCAAAAATGGAATGGACAAAAATGTTGCCACCTTCTCAAATTGTAAGAAATAAATGCATTTCAAGTTGTGATGCTCCTGTAATTTGTAATTAAACTCACCTGTATCAATTAACAGGTGTCGACACAGATAGAAATCACACAGACAACCAGTTGAAATAGTGAAAAAAATGTACTCAACCTTTCTATTGTGTGTCTCTGTGTGCCACTCTAAGCTGGAGAAGAGAAAGAGCAGCAAAGAATTGTCTGAGATTTGGAGAACAAACATTGTGGAAAAGCAATGGACAATCTCAAGGTTACAAGTCCATCTCCAGAGATCTTACTGTTCCTGTGTCCACTGTGCACAACATTGTCAAGAAGTTTACAGCCAATGGCACTGTAGCTAATCTCCCTGGATGTGGTACGAAAGAGAAAAATTGTTCAAAGATTGCAACGAAGGATTGTTTGAATGGTGGATAAAGAACCTCGATCACTTCCAGACAAATTCAAGCTGACCTTCAGGCACAGGGTACAAATGTGTCAGCTTGCACTATACATCACCATCTGAATGAAAAGGGGCGCTATTGTAGGAGACCCAGGAGGATCCCACTGCTGACACAGAAACATAAAAAAGTGAGATTGGAGTTTGCCAAAACTTATCTGAGAAAGCCAGGAATCCTTTTGGCAGAATGTGCTCTGGACAGACGAAACAAATTACAGATATTTGGTAAAGACCATCATTCTACTGTTTTCAGAAAAAAGAAATGAGGCTTTAAAGAAAATAATACAATCCCTACAGTCAAACATAGTGGAGGTTCACTGATCTTTTGTGGTTGCTTTTGCTGCTTTAGGCACTGGATGTCTTGACTGTGTGCATGGCATTATGAAGTCAGAAGGCTACCAAAGAAATCTGGGGTGCAATGTAGGGCCCAGTGTCAGATAGTGGGTTCTCGTCAGAAGTCATGGGTCTTATAGCAGGACATGGACCCAAAGCACACGTCAAAAGCACCCATACATGGTTTAAGACAAAGCACTGGAGCGTACTGAACTGGCCAGCAATGAGTCCAGATCTTAATCCCATAGAGCACCTGTGGAGAGATCTCAAAACAGCAGTTTGGGAAAAGGAACCCTTTCAATCTGAGAAACCTGGAGTAGTTGGCAAAAGAAGAGTGGTCCAAAATTCCAGTAGAGAGGTGTAAGAAACTATTGATGGTTACAGGAAGCGATTGATTTCAGTTATATTTTCCTAGGGGTGTGCTACCAAATATTAAATTAGGTTGCCAATAATTTTGTCCAATCCATGTTTGGAGTTTTGTGTGGAATGTGTAAGATTTGGCTTTTTTTCTAAACTTTTTGTGTCATACCCAATACAAACAAAAGAAATAAACATGAGAATGCTTAAACATTTCTAATGTGCAACAATTTTCTGGACGAATTGGTGCATTATCTGACAGCAATGCAAGGGCCATGACTGTATGTATGTGTATTTATGAATAAATAGAACATGTTCTTCTGCATGAATGACATTGGAAGGTGAGATATCAATATTTCATGTTGAGTTAGCGCACTAAGAATATGCAATTTTTCCTACTTTTCACCCTCCATTGAGGTCTATGGGGCAATACATTAACGCTGTCATGATATTCAGACTTTGGATTTTTGCACGCATCAGGTTAGCGATCATGCAAAATTCTTTTTACTTTCAACTTGTAATATGCGCACTACCCTACTTACAAAAGCCTCTGTCTATTAAAGTTAGCGCACAAGTAGGAGTGCAAATACTGCACCACTTGCAATCTAGCGCTTAGTAAGCAAAATCTACAGCAGCTATAGATGCTAAATGCTGTAGAGCAACTTGTAGAGAGAGGAAAAGAGGGTTAAAAAAACATTGCATGAAGTGCTTGTCTGGTCACCTCTGTTTGCAAAGATAACAGCACAGAGGAAAGCTGTAATGCTGGAGTGTGACCTGATCCTTGACCTGCACAAACTGTACTTTTAATCGAACAGTGGCGGGAAGTCTATTGCTCCGCTCACAAAAGCTCTTCAGGGAAAATCAGGAGCAGAGGGTGACAATAACTGCTGCTAAAGCCAGTGCCATTGCCTGCTCTGCCCCATCTACTCCTTCCACCCTCTCTAAAGAACCCTGTGTGGTGCTTGATTTATTGCCAGTAGAGGGGCAAAAAAATGTAATTAAAAATAAATAAATAGAACTAACTAAAAGTAGTAAGCGCAAAGTTTAGAAGGAGCAATGGATGTAGGCCCCTAAAGGATGGGCCCGGTATCAGTGGTGACCCTGACCCCCCCGGTAGTTATGCCCCCATACACAAACCAAGATTTAACAGGCATCAGTCACCTAATAAGTGAAACTGATTTTCAAGTAAAAAAATTCTTTAATCCTATTTGCTAGGCTGGAGTTTATTAGCTGTCTATGGTCCTAACATAGGTGTTAGAAGATTGCTAGATTATGATAGATGCAATCACAGCAGATATCTACTTCTTTACAGGTGACCTATAGCTTTTAGCTTTACCCTCCAGCTGCTGAAGAGAGCACAAATCGATAGGACTACAATTTTGCACATCACCAACAGGAATTGGGTTAAAGAAAAAAGGATTTGAATTCAGGTCACACAAAAAAACACTAGTTATTTTTCAGACCTATTTTTAGGCTGTTACAAGCAATGGCTCCCCGAGTGCCATTAGACACTTTAGAAGAAGAGACTTTGCAATAAAAGATCATTCTCAGCTCTTTATTTCCTTTCTGGGGTCAAACATCTTACGGATCCACTTTTCAAAGACACAGATTCAAACCCTGCCTAGAGAGTTCTTTGTTCTCAATCTTAGCGGAAAAAGGAGGGGGAACGTCAAATCGCTGCTCTCTACTGTCCTCATATCTTCTCTGAAGCTGGTGGCTACAAAGTAGCTTTCAATAAAACATTTTACTTGTTTAAGTAAATGCTCCCAGGGTGTTTTTAGTAAAGCCAAATACTCATATACTGTCTCTGTAAAAGGGAAAAAAAAGAAGAAAATGAGTTTATCTTATCCAATATACATAGTGTATTATCATAGGACTAATGGCAAATAATTAGTTGTTTCACCCACTGCATTGCTGCCCAAATAAAGCTGATTTAAATGATTTAGATACTAACAGTGATGCTAGTTTTATTGATTGTTCTATTATATATGTTATTTAAATGCTTTCAAGTTTTGAACAAATGTTGCTCCAATTCTGCATTAACCTTGAAGTGGTGGTTGCTATAAACCTTGGATATTTGAAGTGAATCTGTCCAGTAGGTTTCCCCATTTTGATATAAAAATATTTTAGACAGTGGTTCAGCAAAGTAACCCACATCAATATTCTTAAAATACTACAGTGAGATAGAATAGTAGGTTTATTCTATTAATCAATACCATTTGTTAATTGACTGACCATGATATATAAAATAAGGCTCAAATGGCTTTTATATAACGTAAATATTAGGGTCCCAAATGCTTGTTCAAGTTTACAAGTTCAGTAATGCAGGTGCAGGCACTTCCATGAATAAGTTTGGCCACAAAGGTACAATCTCATTTAAAGGGACATTGTACACTAGGGTCGAGATTACATATGCGGCGCAGGCTTCAGCGCAACTGCTGAAACCCGCATTGCCGTTATTCCTCTCGCACACTCGGAGAATCCAATAAACCCCGCGGCAGTTCAAAAGTGCCGTAAGTGGGATAAACTAGTGATGTTCAGAAATGTGTGTTAATACAAATTTCTGGAGTCGCCAGTGACTTACGGCACTTTAGAAACTGCCGGCGCCTAAGAAGATAAAAAAAAAAATCAAATCTACTGTATAAGTCTAACACGCCTCCCAAAAATAAACCCGACATGTCAAAACCCCTATATCCGCCATCACCCCCATATCGGAAACTAATAATAAATGTATTAACCCCCCTAAACCGACAACCCCACAACACAATATGTAATCCGCCATTCACCCACATCGCTAGCTACCTAATAAAAGTATTAACCCCTAAACCGCCAAACCCCCACATCACAATAAACCTAATTTAATTACTAAGCCCCCTAACCTACCACCCCTAAATTAACCCCCAAAAAAATCCTAACAGTAATTAAAAAAAACAACCAAGATTACATTAAATTAATCTAAAATTACAAAAAATAAAAAAAAGTCTAACATTACAGAAAATAATAAACCAATTTATCAAAAATAAAAAAATAAACCTAATCCCTATGAAAATCTTAAAGCCCCCCAAATTAAAACACCCCTTATCTAAACTAACTACCAATAACCCTTAAAAGGGCCTTTTTGTAGGGCGTTGCCCTAAGTTAAACAGCTCTTTTACCTAAAAAATACTAAGTCCCCCACCCACCAACCCCCCAAAATAAAAAAAAAACTAACACTAAAGAATCCTAAACTACCCATTGCCACTAAAGGGGCATTTGTATGGGCATTGCCCTTAAAAGGGCATTAAGTTCTTTTACTGCCTTAAAAGGGCATTCAGCTCTTTTTCAGTGCCCAAAATCCCTATTAAAAAAATTAAAAATAAAAAATAAAAAATAAATCTAAGTCTAACCCCCAAATAGGTACTCACTGTTTCTGAAGTCCTGCGCAGAACATCTTCTTCCAACCGGTGAAGTCTTCTTCCATGCAGAGATATCTTCTTCCATCGCGGTGACATCTTCTATCTTCATCCAGAACCAAGCCAACATGGAGCGGAGATGAGATGAGCGCGGAACAGAAGACCGCGACCGACGCAGAGGCCATCGAGCGTGGAGATCCTCTTCGTACGATCACCTCCGCACACTGAGGATTGAATTCAAGGTACACGTTTAAATATGGGGTACCTTGCATTCCTATTGGCTGATTTGATTCTTCAAATTCAAATCAGCCAATAGGATGAGAGCTATTGAAATCCTATTGGCTGTTCAAATCAGCTTGGTCCTGGATGAAGATAGAAGACGTTGCCGCTTGGAAGAAGACTTCACCGCTTGGAAGAAGACTTTCTCCGCTGGACTTCAGGAACGGTGAGTACCTATTTGGGGGTTAAAGTTAGGATTGTTTTTTATTTTGTGGGGGTTTGTTTTTTTTTAGAATAGGGATTTTAGACACTGAAAAAGAGCTGAATGCCCTTTTAAGGGCAGTAAAAGAGCTGAATGTCTTTTTAAGGGCAATGCCCATACACATGCCCCTTTAGGGGCAATGGGTAGTTTAGGATTTTTTAGTTTTATTTTTGGGGCGTTTGGTGGATGGGGGGGTTACTGTTAGAGGGGGGACGTAGTATTTTTTTAACGTAAAAGTGCTGTTAAAACTTTTAAGGGCTATTGATAGTTTAGTTTATATTAGGGGGTGCTTTTATTTTGGGGGGCTTTTTTATTTATTTTTTGTAATTTAAACGTTTTTTATTTTTAAAGTAATGTTAGGTTTTTAATTGTAACTTTAATGTAGGTAATTGGGGTTAATTTAGGGGGTGTTAGGTTAGGGGCTTAGTAATTTAAATAATTATTTGCGTTGTGGGGGGTTGGCGGTTTAGGGGTAATAGATTTATTAGGTTTATTGCGATATTGGTTAATGGCGGATTAGGGGTTAATAGTTTTTATTAGTTATTGCGGTAGGGGTTGACGGCAGACAGGGTAGCTATTGGGCATGCGTTAGGTGTTAGTTAATATTTTTAGGGAGTTATGGGAGTTAACAGTGCTCATATTTTCAGCGCAAGGCTTGCTGCGGCCTACCTATGTGTAGCGAGGTGAAAATGGAGTAAAATTTCTCCATTTTTGCTGCGTAAGTCCTTTCGCTGAATATGTGATACCGATTTGCGACGCGGTTCTATGTTAGCTTATGGGAGTAAAATTAGCGGGCAACGGGTGAAATATACACGCCGCATTTATACGCGGCGTCATATATATGTGATAGAAAAACCCAGACTAAAGACCGGCGTCGCCGGCTTTTGCGGGCGACACTGCATATGTAACCTTGCCCAAAATTTTTCTTTGCATAAATGTTTTGCAGATAATCCATTTTCTATAGCCAATCTGGGAGTGTTTTTGTAACAATGTATAGTTTTGCTTCTTTTTTAAATAACATTGTGCTAATTATCAGATTACTAACCAAGCCCCAAAAGTATCAGATGTATACTAAAGTCTACAGATTCCTGCTGCTCCTGTGTGTCTTAAGGTATTTTCCTATGCAGGGAAGGGGGAGGGTCTGCTCTCAGTCCCTTTTAATGGGTGTTCCAGCCTAACCTCATCAACAGTGCTAAACTGGGAGCTTCTAAGTAAGGTTTTATGCTGAATTTGTAGATCAGTATCTGTCTATATATCTTTATAGTAGTGTTTAACACATGCAGTTATATGAAAGCTGGTGTATACTGTCCTTTTAAGGGTCTTTTAGGAAGATAAAAAGTATGTCTTTTTCCTTTTCAAAAGAACCTACAGGGCATTTCCTTCCAACCTACAATATGGTAAAGTGAGACCAAGACACAGTATCATTAAGATACAATAAAGCTGAGTTTTTGTAAAAGCCTTAATAGTGCAATCAAACAGTTAAAGGGATAGTAAACCCAATTTTTTTCTTTCATGATTCAGATACAGCAGCAATTTTAAGCAACTTTCTAATTTACTCCTATTATCAAATTTTCTTCCATCTATTTGTATCTTTATTTAAAAAGCAAAAATGTATGTTTAAGAGCCTGCCCATTTTTGGTTCAGAACCTGGGTTTCACTTGCTTATTGATGGCTAAATGTAACTAACCAATCAGCAAGTGCAACCCAGGTCTGAACCAAAAATGGGCTGGCTCTTAAACATACATTTCTGCTTTTCAAATAAAGATATCAAGAGAAGGAAGAAAAAAGTGATATTAGGAGTAAATTAGAAAGGTGCTTACAATTGGCATGCTCTATCTGAATCATGAAAGAAAAAGAAATTGGGTTTACTATCCCTTTAAGACAATTAATGCAGAAATGTGCGCAGTGTTCAGTTACAACTAATAAAATAAATATACAAGTAATGACATAACCAGAAAATGAAGAAATTATGCGAGCTTGGGAAACCCTTTTATGATAATTACGCAGTCAGGAATCTACAAAGGTCCTGTCAGAGGCAAATTAAACCACAATCAATTGCATTTTAATTTGTATCCACTTCAGACAGATCGTTGTTATATATCAGGGCTGAAACTTATCACTAGTGAAGTACTTAATAGTCACATAATAGAAATCTGTTAATGCTTAACTTTCTCTCTAATATCTAGCATTTTTTTCTTAAAGGGACATTCTAGTGAGTAAAATTCTCTGTTTAATTTGATCATTTTAAATTTAAACAAATTACTTTCTGTCAGTATGTGTTTAACTTCTGTAAAAAAAAAGTTTTATAAAGTGTTACTCCTGTGACACATCAGATTAAGATACAGCTGCGGAGCAAATGGGGAGTGGGCATATGTGCGTATGCTCCAGTCGCTGACGGTACATTCTTCTGGAGTAAAATGGAGCTGTTCCTCCTGCCATAGTATTGCTAATGACCAATGTTAGATACAGCCAGACAGGCACTAAATGTTAGATTTTAGTCACACAGGCTTGTCCAATCAAACCTTAATGTAGCATAGGGAGGTTGGAGACTAGAACAGATTTGTAAGAGCTATTGGAACATGCCTTTGTGCCTGTGTTCTGTTAATATTGAATGATAGCTTCTTTATATTGTTTGAATCCTGTAGTGTAAGATTTTTGTTAATATTAGTTGTCTATATTTGTTGTTTCCATTGGAAATAATGGTAACAAATCTGAAACCAATATTCAGAATCGTCTTTAACAAATGCCCACATTGCTGAAATTTGTCCGAAGCATTCTTTTGGAAAAATTTGAAACAAATCTTTTGTAAGAAACAAATCTTTTGCCCATATACATGTTTAATATGTTTACACCCTGTGTGTGCATGTATATGCATGTGTGTACATGTTTGTGTGCATGTGTGCGTGCATATGTGGGTCTACGTGCATGTGTGTGTGCATATGTGTGTGTATGTATGTGTTTATGCATCTGGGTGCATAAGTGTGTGTATGTGTGTACATATGTATGTGTGCATGTATGTGTGTATATGTGTGCATATGTGTGTGTATGTATGTGTTTATGGGTCTGGGTGCATAAGTGTGTGTATGTGTGTACAAGTGTATGTCCATGTATGTGTGTGCATATGTATGTGTGCATGTATGTATGTGTATGTGTGTGCATATGTATGTGTGTATGTATGTGTGTGTGCATGTTTGTATGTGTGTGTATGTGTGTGCATGTATATGTGTGTGTATATGTATGTGTGTGTATGTGTGCATGTATGTATGTGTGTTCATATGTATGTGTGCATGTATGTATGTGTGTGTATGTGTGTGCATATGTATGTGTGTATGTATGTGTTTATGGGTCTGGGTGCATAAGTGTGTGTATGTGTGTACAAGTGTATGTCCATGTATGTGTGTGCATATGTATGTGTGCGTGTATGTGTGTGCATATGTATGTGTGTATGTATGTGTGCATGTTTGTATGTGTGTGTATGTGTGTGTATGTGTGTATGTGTGTGTGTATGTGTGTATGTGTGTGCATATGTATGTGTGCATGTATGTATGTGTGTGTGTGTGTATGTGTGTGCATATGTATGTGTGTATGTATGTGTGCATGTTTGTATGTGTGTGTATGTGTGTGCATGTATGTGTGTATGTATGTATGTGTGTGTATATGTCTGTGTCTGTGTGTATGTGTGTGCGTATGCAAGTGTGCTTATGTTAAATATTGTATATGTTTGTGTGCTATGTGTGTGCACATGTGTATGTGTGTGCCTATGTGTGTTTGTTGGATATTGTATATATGTGTGTGTGTGTGTATGTGCCTTTGTGCGTTTGATGGATATTGTATATGTATATATGTGTGTGTGCCTATGTGCATTTGTTAGATATTGTATATGTATATGTGTGTGTCCCTATGTGTGTTTTGTGGATATTGTATATGCATATGTGTGTGTGCCTATGTGCATTTGTTGGATATTGTATATGTATGTGTGTGTGCCTATGTGCGTTTGTTGGACATTGTATATGTGTGTGTGTGTGTTGGATATTGTATACATGTATGTGTTTGTGTATGTGAGTACCTATCTGTGTTTGTGGGATATTGTATATGTATATGTGTGTGCCTATGTGCATTTGTTGAATATTGTATATGTATATGTGTGTGTGTGCCTATGTGCATTTGTTGGATATTGTATATGTGTGTGTGTGCCTATGTGCATTTGTTGGATATTGTATATGTGCGTTTGTTGGATATTGTATATGTATATGTGTGTGTGTGTTCCTATGTGTGTTTGTTGGATATTGTATATGTGTGTGTATGTTCCTATGTGTGTTTGTTGGATATTGTATATGTATATGTGTGTGTATGTTCCTATGTGTGTTTGTTGGACATTGTATATGTATATGTGTGTTCCTATGTGTGTTTGTTGGATATTGTATATGTATATGTGTGTTCCTATGTGTGTTTGTTGGATATTGTATATGTATATGTGTGTGTATGTTCCTATGTGTGTTTGTTGGATATTGTATATGTATATGTGTGTTCCTATGTGTGTTTGTTGGATATTGTATATGTATATGTGTGTGTATGTTCCTATGTGTGTTTGTTGGACATTGTATATGTATATGTGTGTTCCTATGTGTGTTTGTTGGATATTGTATATGTATATGTGTGTTCCTATGTGTGTTTGTTGGATATTGTATATGTATATGTGTGTGTATGTTCCTATGTGTGTTTGTTGGATATTGTATATGTATATGTGTGTGTATGTTCCTATGTGTGTTTGTTGGACATTGTATATGTATATGTGTGGGCCTATGTGCGTTTGTTGGACATTGTATATGTATATGTGTGTATGTGCCTATCTGCGTTTGTTGAATATTGTATATGTATAGGGTGACCATATTGGCGCTTTAAAAAGGTACACATATGAAAAATACATATGACAGGGCTTTTTTTCAGTGCTGTTTAAACAACTGATTTGTATAAGAACCCTGACATATGTATTTTTCATATGTGTCCCTTTTTAAAGCGGCGATATAGTCACCCTACATATGTATGTGTGTGTGCCTATGTGCGTTTGTTGGATATTGCATATGTATATGTGTGTGTGCCTATGTGCATTTGTTGGATATTGTATATGTGTGTGTGTGTGTGTGTGTGTTGGATATTGTATATACTGTATGTATGTGTTTGTGTATGTGTGTGCCTATGTGCGTTTGTTGGATATTGTATATGTGTGTGTGTTGGATATTATATATATATGTTTGTGTATGTGTGTGCCTATGTGCATTTGTTGGATATTGTATATGTGTGTGTATGTGCCTATCTGTGTTTGTTGGATATTGTATATGTGTGTGTATGTGCCTATCTGTGTTTGTTGGATATTGTATATGTATATGTGTGTGTATGTGCCTATCTGCGTTTGTTGGATATTCTATATGTGTGTATGTGCCTATCTGCATTTGTTGGATATTGAATATGTGTGTGTGTGTGCCTATCTGCGTTTGTTGGATATTGTATATGTGTGTGTATGTGCCTATCTGCGTTTGTTGGATATTGTATATGTGTGTGTGTTGGATATTGTATATATGTATGTGTTTGTGTATGTGTGTGCCTATGTGTGTTTGTTGGATATTGTATATGTATATGTGTGTGTATGTGCCTATCTGCGTTTGTTGGATATTGTATATGTGTGTGTATGTGCCTATCTGCGTTTGTTGGATATTGTATATGCATATGTGTGTGTGCCTATGTGCGTTTGTTGGATATTGTATATGTATATGTGTGTGTGCCTATGTGCGTTTGTTGGATATTGTATATGTGTCTGTATGTGCCTATCTGCATTTGTTGGATATTGTATATGTGTGTGTTGGATATTGTATATATGTATGTGTTTGTGTATGTGTGTGCCTATGTGTGTTTGTTGGATATTGTATATGTGTGTGTGTTGGATATTGTATATATGTATGTGTTTGTGTATGTGTGTGCCTATGTGTGTTTGTTGGATATTGTATATGTATATGTGTGTATATGTGCCTATCTGCGTTTGTTGGATATTGTATATGTGTGTGTGTTGGATATTGTATATATGTATGTGTTTGTGTGTGTATGTGCCTATGTGCGTTTGTTGGATATTGTATATGTATATGTGTGTGTGCCTATGTGCGTTTGTTGGATATTCTATATGTGTCTGTATGTGCCTATCTGCGTTTGTTGGATATTGTATATGTATATGTGTGTGTGCCTATGTGCGTTTGTTGGATATTGTATATGTATATGTGTGTGTGCCTATCTGCGTTTTTTGGATATTGTATATGTATATGTGTGTGTGCCTATGTGCATTTGTTGGATATTGTATATGTGTGTGTGTGCCTATCTGCATTTGTTGGACATTGTATATGTATATGTGTGTGTGCCTATGTGCGTTTGTTGGATATTGTATATGTGTATGTGTGTGTGCCTATGTGCGTTTGTTGGATATAGTATATGTATATGTGTGTGTGCCTATCTGCGTTTGTTGGATATTGTATATGTATATGTGTGTGTGCCTATGTGCATTTGTTGGATATTGTATATGTATATGTGTGTGTGCCTATCTGCGTTTGTTGGACATTGTATATGTATATGTGTGTGTGCCTATCTGCGTTTGTTGGATATTGTATATGTATATGTGTGTGTGCCTATCTGCGTTTGTTGGACATTGTATATGTATATGTGTGTGTGCCTATGTGCGTTTGTTGGATATTGTATATGTGTATGTGTGTGCCTATGTGCGTTTGTTGGATATTGTATATGTGTATGTGTGTGCCTATGTGCGTTTGTTGGATATTGTATATGTGTGTGTGCTAGATATTGTATATATATGTGTGTGTGCCTATCTGCGTTTGTTGGACATTGTATATGTATATGTGTGTGTGCCTATGTGCGTTTGTTGGATATTGTATATGTGTATGTGTGTGCCTATGTGCGTTTGTTGGATATTGTATATGTGTATGTGTGTGCCTATGTGCGTTTGTTGGATATTGTATATGTGTATGTGTGTGCCTATGTGCGTTTGTTGGACATTGTATATGTATATGTGTGTGTGCCTATGTGCGTTTGTTGGATATTGTATATGTGTGTGTATGTGCCTATGTGCGTTTGTTGGATATTGTATATGTGTATGTGTGTGCCTATGTGCGTTTGTTGGATATTGTATATGTGTGTGTGCTAGATATTGTATATATATGTTGTGTGTTTGCTACACATGTGAGTGTACATATGTGCAAGTATATCCTTGTTACTAAAGCCTCATATCTATACACAACTGCCAATACTTTTTACATTTATACTGGAATTCATAAGGCACAGGAATGAGCATAATAAATTACATGAAATTGTTTGTTTTTAAATCTGTCATTTGGTACAAAATGTAGCAGCGTTTCCACATAAAGAAATTCAGCAGAAACCTGAAACCTTCATTTGGAAAAGTGATGTTTGCATCCTGTGTATTGCACCTATTAACGTGTATCCGACTTGCCTAGAATCTCCCCTAATCTGGATTAAATGAGAGAATGGATGTTCAAAGCCTTTGTTTATTTTACGGTTTGCATCTCCAAATTGCAAACCACATTGCCGATTTGTTCCGCTGAGGGATTTGCATGTAATTTTTAGTATCTGAGACAAATGAAAATAAACTGCTTTTTAATGTGTATGTAAATCAAACAGGCCAGATTTATGTTTTGTGAGCGTTTAGTAAAAACAGTGTATGCGTGGTGCACTCACGTGCGAGTCACATCATGACTGTAACATTCTGCAGATGTGGAACAAACACAGGGTTTTTTTTTTTCTCAGCCAAAACAAATAAAATAACGGCAGAGTTTCAATTTCCTCTTTGCCTACCCGAATCTGTATGTAACAGTTCCTCTGGGAGCCTTCTCACTGCTATAGCTTATGAGAGTGACATATCATTCAATATCATCCGCCATAAGCCATTTTGTTGCCATGGTTACCATCTCAGAGGCCTACTTTTTCTGCCCAGTAGCCCTCCACGGCCATTCAGTATTCATAGTGACGTTGTGGCAAAGGGAATATTGTGTGCAATGGAGACACCTTGAATTTGCCACAGGGAATGATACCTCGAGGCTTAAATGAGAGAATAAATTATTCTTTACGTATTAAAATAAATGATGGGCCAGGAGTGTAATGTTTGGGGTGGAGGACTGGGCTCAGCTAATTGGCAGAGATTGTAGGTAGATGGGACATAAGGGAGCTTGTGAAGGACTGCTGAGTGAGCTTTCAGTAATCAGAGGAAATCTGGGATATACGTTTTGTAAAGAAAGGACGGAAATACAAAGGTGAATGGATAGGGCAGGAATGGTAGAAATGAAAAAGATTGTTACAACAAATAAAATAAATTGTAAATAAATATGTCCCTGACATCACAAATAAATATGTACAGATATTATCATATATATAAACCAAGATGGCATCCTCCAGGGGACATGCTGAAGTGTCACAATCTTCACCTGACAGTGTGACCTGAGGGTATTAAAGCCCCCAACCTGAAAAGTCTCGCATCATCTACCTGTGGTTGTCACATCATCTATCTGAGGTCACATCACCCACCTGAAACTGTCATAGCCCCACTTAAGGGTGTCACATGAACCACCTAAGGGTATCACAGGGTTGTATATCACCCACCATCTTCTCATTCACCTCTATAGTCGCCCCTTGAAGGTGTTACTTTACCCATCTGAGAGTATTATGGACTCTGTATAAGGGTGTCTACCCCCCTTTCTGCCCCGATTGCTGGTTTAGCTTTCTGCTCCATATTGTTGGTTTAGCTTTCTGCTCCATATTGTTGGTTTAGCTTTCTTCTCCATATTGTTGGTTTAGCTTTCTGCTCCATATTGTTGGTTTAGCTATTCTGCTCCATATTGTTGGTCTAGCTTTCTGCCCCATATTGTTGGTCTAGCTTTCTGCTCCATATTGTTGGTCTAGCTTTCTGCTCCATATTGTTGGTCTAGCTTTCTGCTCCATATTATTGGTCTAGCTTTCTGCTCCATATTGTTGGTTTAGCTTTCTGCTCCATATTATTGGTTTAGCTTTCTGCTCCATATTGTTGGTTTAGTGTCCAAAAGAAAGTTACAGCTGCACCACCAATAAAAATATATCAATTTATTCAGCAAAAAGTACAAAGATACAACGTTTCGGACCTGAGTCCTTAATCATGTATACAGATACAACAATGATTACAAACCTATATACCCCTAAGCTGCTCCTAGGTGCTGGAACCTTTGTTTGTTTGAACTGTTCATATTGTTGGCTAACCTTTCTGCTCCATATTGTTAGTTTAGCTTTCTGCTCCATATTGTTAGTTTAGCTTTCTGCTCCATATTGTTAGTTTAGCTTTCTGCTCCATATTGTTGGTTTACCTTTCTGCTCCATATTGTTGGTTTAGCTTTCTGCTCCATATTGTTGGTTTACCTTTCTGCTCCATATTGTTGGTTTAGCTTTCTGCTCCATATTGTTGGTTTACCTTTCTGCTCCATATTGTTGGTTTAGCTTTCTGCTCCATATTGTTGGTTAACCTTTCTGCTCCATATTGTTGGTTTAGCTTTCTGTGCTCGGGGTACTCTTCGCATGGGTTTGACCTTCAACAAATGCCTTTGACTCAACTGCTTGAGCTAATGGAAACAAGTAAGCAGATGCCCTCAACTGGGGACAGATAAAAATTAATATTACCCTGTGGGGTGGTAGGTACCAAGACTAAACCTTCTTTGGCCAAAACCTTTTCAAGGAAGACCATTCTGGCTAAATATCAGTATAATCCCAGCCAGAGAGTCTCCAAAACACAA
This sequence comes from Bombina bombina, assembly GCF_027579735.1. Taxonomy (NCBI): domain Eukaryota; kingdom Metazoa; phylum Chordata; class Amphibia; order Anura; family Bombinatoridae; genus Bombina; species Bombina bombina. Next base: position 23,542,313 of record NC_069506.1, on the reverse strand, counting down.
GCCAATAACTTCCCTGTGTAAGGCACGGTGAAAGGGTCCATGTTTGGTTGTTTCTCATCACCTTTAGGTAGAAAAAATGCCCAAGAGACAGCATGATATGCTGCAGGAAATATATCTTATGTAAAAGGAACAAGTGAGCTAAAAGTGACTGCACCCTGGGCATGTACTATCTCATAGGGTAAGCTGCTAAGTTTTATCCATTGAGCGCTTCCCTTCACTAGGTTCTGTATGTTAATGACATTTTGGAATGTGTCTCCCTAATGGTGGCAGGAACAATACATAGAGACACGAGCACTTAGCCTATTGTGTGCTACAGGGATATAGCAGCATCCCCACTAATCAGGCCGATATACACTGAACACAAATCTGTGGAGAGCTGCAATATCGTTTGGTCTTAGAGTACGTTTACTGCAGACTTGTGGTGCTGCCTGCTTTGTCACTGTTTGATGGGTTTAATAAAGCAAGTGGCATTCTTTGTGGGTTTGATATTTAGCAAAACCCATGGCAGCACTTGTACCAAAGCTTTTCAGAAAGAACAGCAGCATCAGTGGCAAATCAGTTGTCACATTTTACTTTCTTTGAGAGCTGGGCACAACTTAGGGGTGTTGTCTTTGGGACACAGTGACAGGTGTATTGAGACGCAGTGCATTGGCTTCTGCAGTATACGATGTATTGGTGAGTCCATTAGTTCATCATTAGGCTTCAAGTGAGTTTACATTTCATGAATATGTATTTGTTAAAGTTCATTTTCAAATAAAGTCCTTACACCCCTGTATAACACTGGGATTCATTTTGCCTAATAAGATAAAACTAGACCTTCATTTTAATTGTTATATATATTAATTCCTCCCAAAGTGACTTTAAAGGGACATGAAACTCAAAAGTTATTATTTGATGATTTAGATAGAGCAATCAATTTTAAAAAAACTTTCTAGTTTACTTTGTTCTCTTGGTATCTTTTGTTGAAAAGCTGGGATGTAAGCTCAGGAGCTTGCACTTGTCTGGAGCACTAGAGGGAAGCACTATTTCCTGTCATGTAGTGCTCCAGACCCTACCTTGGAATCTCTTCAACAAAGAATATCACGGGAACAAAGCAAATTTGATAACAGAAGTAAATTGGGGGAAAAATGTAATCAGAAAAGAAAATCTTGGGGTTTCATATCCTCTGTAAAAGCACAAATAACGCTGTGGAGAAAAACGACATTATATTATTGTGGTCTTTTAAAAACATTTAGATATTTCTTTACAAATATAGCGATAGATTACAAGTGGAGCGCTAATTTATTGTGCGCCCACAAATGGGCAATTTTGCGGGAACGCGATAACTAACTAGCCATTATAAGTGGCTGGTTATTGCTATCGGAAGCTCGCGGTAGCAATTAGCGCTTATAAAATTAAACAGATTTCTGGTTAATTTTATAAATGTCCCCAAAATACAGTGTAATATATGTTATTAAAAAAATAAATATAGTAGCATCTTTATAATAAAGTAACTGCACTTAACAGTTTTTTGGGGGCTAAGTTGGCAGCTGTAGGGTGTTAGGAAAAAAACGGCAGTAAAAAGTGTCTTTATATTGCAGTCTATGGGAACTGTGTGTTCCCTGTAAATATGTATATGTATATGCTTTATATATATATATATATATATATATATATATATATATATATATATATATATATATATATATATATATATATATATATATCAAAATAACAAGAGTATTGCATTGAGCAATGATACTTTTTTTATTGGACTAACTATACATTTATAAGATGACAAGCTTTCGGAAGAGTTCCTTCCTTTATCAAGTCTGAAGCAATACTAACCAATTCAATGGAATTTACAGATTGTATCTTAAAACACAGAATAGCTAAGAAGACAGTGCAGGGAGAGGAGGAGGTGTCGTAAAAATCATGAGGGGGGCTTAGGTAACAGGCAGACAGTGTCCAGTGTAGGAGAACAGACAGGGGAAATATATAGCTTTACATAGAGCATATACTGACATAAAGTTATATATCAAATATCTCTGGACTAACATGGCTACTCCAATCAACGTATATATATATATATATATATATATATATATATATATTTATGTGTCATGTGTATATACAGTATACATATTAACACATAAGTATTTATGTATATATTCATATACATATACATATATACATATACATATATATTCATATACATATATATTCATATACATGGCTGCACTAGGCTACCATTGGAGTATATGAAAGCACACTCTTGTGAGCACAATGCTTCCCAGCAATGCAAACGTGAGCTCGCATTCGCATTGCGGCTAACTTGTAATACCAGCGCACATTTGCATGCACTGATATTACTCGGTGCAAAAAATATTTCTTTTGCGTAAGCAATCTTTTGCGCTCCACTTGTAATCTGTCCCATAATGTTTTTTTTACCAGATGTATTTATCGTAATCATATCTTTGTTTTTTGTTTTCTTTGTTGCAAAGCATTTATCACAAATAAGATGTTCTTTGTCATGAAATCCTAAGTCAATTCTAGCAGTGACAAAGGATTAGTCTGTCTCTGTCTGGGAATATTGATTAATATTTACAAGTAAATCCCTCTATACATAATGAGTACTGAATGTTTCACCTAATTTAACATCATTTTCAGGCACTACACATGAATTGTTTGCAGGATGTGGGGCACCTTTTGATTCCTTTGATAACTAATGGGTTAAGTAATATCAGATGCCACACGTGGGTGGCTCACTTCTCACCACAGGGACTGGCATACAGCAGTGATAATCAATTATCACCATGGGAGACCTGCACTGGGCACAGCGTGCTTCACATGGTAACTATCAAACAGTACACGGAGCCCAGTACAATAGTTCACACTGTTCCTGGAGGGCACTCAGATGACCTCCAGTTAGTGACCAGACAGCCCTGTATATGACCTCAGGACTAACATCAAGCCTGCAAATGACACCGCAACACAAAAACAGCAAAATACACAAAACTGGCATGGAATGTAACCACTTACGCGAGACGTAAACTTTAGTTAGTAACATTAAAGGAAAAATAAATTAAGTATTGCCCTGAAAAAGACTATATGCCCAATATCAAAAACTCGCCGGCATGGAGAGAAACCACACACAATCTTTGGGGATATTTGAGCATTATATTGTAATGTCTGTCCTTCACATAAGAACCTGCATTACTGAGAGAAACAGCTCGCAAGCTCAATCTTTCCTATCTTTAATGATTTGAATGACCTCATAGTACTGACCATGGGGAACGATTTATCAAATGTCGGGCGGACATGATCCGCTGATAGCATATGCTGTCGGCATTTAGCATTGCACAAGCAGTTCTGGTGAACTGCTTGTGCAATGCTGCCCCCTGCAGATTCACGGCCAATCGGCCACTAGCAGGGGGTGTCAATTAACCCGATCGTGTTCGCTAGGGCTGATTGCTGTCTGCCACCTCAGCCTGAGATTTAGATTATTGGACCCTTTGATACAAACTTAAATTTTCAAAAGATTTTAAACATTTCACTTAATTAATGATTTGCAAAATTACTTGAAACTCTGGAGGGTGTTTTTATCTTATCTCCCTTAAAGGGACTGAAACAGTTTGAGTTTGTAATATAAAATGCTTTATTATATGTAGCAAAATATTTTGTGCCCTTTTCCTGTAATTTAATTTTGAAAATTGTGGGCTTTCCATTTTCTGCCCGAAGTGAAAGTGCAGACTGCTATATAATCTACACTGCCATTGGTTGCACAGTTTAGAAACTCATGTATAGCTTTCCCTAATTGGTCCCAGTAGATATGATTATATAGAGAATACATCATAGCAATGCCAATTTTTTTATGGACACTTGGGGTCTGATTTATGATGGCCTGAATGGGGCCAAATACCCCTGTTTCTGCACAAGCCTTTAGGCTCGCTGGAAACAGGAGTTAAGAAGCTGCGGTCTTAAGATCGCTGCTCCTTAACTCGCCTGCTGCCTCTGAGGCTGCGGACATCAATCCACCCAATCGTGTATGATCGGGTTGATTGACACCCCCTGTTAGTGGCCACAAATCTGCAGGGGGCGGCATTGCACAAGCAGTTCACCAGAACTGCTTGTGCAATGTTAAATGCCGACAGCATGTCTGCCAGACATTGATAAATCAGCTCCTAAATCTGTATCTTTTTAATATTTAAACTGCTAATATTATTATTTTTTAAAATCATCTTATATTATTCTCAGTCTAATTTTTTACGAATGGCGCCCTAAAAGTTACGCGCAAGCAAAAAGATGTTTAATGCAGGTGTTTGCATGTGTCATATTTAGCGCTCGTATTACAAGTTGAAAGTAAAGGTGATCGCTTGAGCGCAATTGAAATTAACGGGATAGTGCATCCTCAGAGCTCTGGTTAACTAATTTGCAAAACAAAAAAATATCACAAAACACATAAAAAATACATAACAAAGTACAGTTACACTCATAATAACACCACCTAATAGAAGTTGTTTGTTTGTTTGTTTTTTTAAATTGCACAAAAATGCTATAAGGGCTCAAAGATATGAGGTCTCATGTGTTAGGGGAAAAAATGCATGCAAAGGGCTTTACTATAAAGATAAATACTGTAGATATTCATGTCTAAATATGTATATGTATGATATATATACTGTATATATATATTTATATATATATATATATATATATATATATATACTCCAAGTAAGTGCACTCTCACTCGCCAACCCAAACGCAGACCAGGGTGCTTAGCAGGATATTCAGTCAGGGTAAAGATAAGCACTCACTGGATTTAATAACAACTATTTATTGGCAGTGACGTTTCGGGGCATTCACCCCTTCCTCAGACTGAGGAAGGGGTGAATGCCCCGAAACGTCACTGCCAATAAATAGTTGTTATTAAATCCAGTGAGTGCTTATCTTTACCCTGACTATATATATATATATATATATATATATATATATATATATATATATATATATATATATATATATATATATATATACTGTGTATATACAGTTGTGCTCATAAGTTTACATACCCTGGCAGAATGTATGATTTCTTGGCCATTTTTCAGAGAATATGAATGATAACACAAAAACTTTTCTTTCACTCATGGTTAGTGTTTGGCTGAAGCCATTTATTATCAATCAACTGTGTTTACTTTTTTTTAAAACATAATGACAACAGAAACTACCCAAATGACCCTGATAAAAAGTTTACATACCCTGGTGATTTTGGCCTGATAACATGCACACAAGTTGACACAAAGGGGTTTGAATGGCTATTAAAGGTAACCATCCTCACCTGTGATCTGTTTGCTTGTAATTAATGTGCGTGTATAAAAGGTCAATGAGTTTCTGGACTCCTGACAGACCCTTGCATCTTTCATCCAGTGCTGCACTGACGTTTCTGGATTCTGAGTCATGAGGAAAGCAAAAGAATTGTCAAAGGATCTGTGGGAAAAAGGTAGTTGAACTGTATAAAACAGGAAAGGGATATAAAAAGATATCCAAGAAATTGAGAATGCCAATCAGCAGTGTTCAAACTCTAATCAAGAAGTGGAAAATGAGGGGTTCTGTTGAAACCAAACCATGGTCAGGTAGACCAACTAAAATTTCAGCCACAACTTTCAGGAAAATTGTTCGGGATGCAAAGAAAACCCCACAAATAACTTCAGGTGAAATACAGGACTCTCTGAAAACATGTGGTGCGGCTGTTTCAAGAGGCACAATAAGGAGGCACTTGAAGAAAGATGGGCTGCTGTCAGGGTTTTTTCCCTGTTGTGTTTGCCATGTGCTGCTGGCAGCCATTTTACTCACCTCTCTTCCTGACTATGGTGCATTGTGGGGGATGCTGCTCATTTCCTGCACTTCCTTTTATGGCCAGACTGGTATACATCATCCGTGTGAGACAGGATGCAGTCTCAGAATTGTGATGTCATCACTTATTATTTAAAGGGCCTCTGTTCAGTATGCTTTGCCTTTGCGTTGTCTCAGACCTGTTTGTGAGAGTTCCTGTGTATTACCTGGCTGCCTGACGTCCTTCCTGGTTCCTGATCCCTGGCTTGTTCCTGACTCTGCTGTTTTCCTTGTTCCTGATTCCGGCTCATCTGACTATTTGCTTTGGCTCCTGACTGAGCTACACTACAGAAAAAAACTAAAATAAATTGTAAAAAAACATTTTTATATGCAAACTGGGTACTGGCAGACAGCTGCCTGTACCCAAGAAGGCCCCCAATAAGGCAGTGGGGGGGAGTAGAGAGCTGTTTGGGGGGGGGGGATCAGAGAGGTTGGGGGCTAAGGGGGATCCTACACAGCAGCATATGTAAATATGCTTTAAAAAAAAAAAGAAAAGAAAAATAAATACCTTTTATTTTAGTACTGGCAGACTTTCTGCCAGTACTTAAGATGGCGGGGACAATTGTGGGGTGGGGGAGGGAAGAGAGCTCTATGGGAGGGATCAGGGGGTCTGATGTGTCAGGTGGGAAGCTGATCTCTACACTAAAGCTAAAATTAACCCTGCAAGCTCCCTACAAGCTACCTAATTAACCCCTTCACTGCTGGGCATAATTCACGTTTTGTGCGCAGTGGCATTTAGCGGCCTTTTAGTTGCCAAAAAGCAACACCAAAGCCATATATGTCTGCTATTTCTGAACAAAGGGGATCCCAGAGAATCATTTACAACCATTTGTGCCATAATTGCACAAGTTGTTTCTAAATAATTTCAGTGAGAAACCTAAAGTTTGTGAAAAAGTTGACTATTTTTTTTAATTTAATCGTATTTGGCGGTGAAATGGTGACCTGAAATATACCAAAATGGGCCTAGATCAATGCTGGGGGTTGTCTACTACACTACACTAAAGCTAAAATTAACCCTACAAGCTCCCTACAAGTTCCCTAATTAACCCCTGCACTGCTGAGCATAATACACTTGTGGTGTGCAGCAGCATTTAGCGGACTTCTAATTACTTAAAAACAACGCCAAAGCGATATATGTCTGCTATTTCTGAACAAAGGGGATCCCAGAGAAGCATTTACAACCATTTGTGCCATAATTGCACAAAATGTTTGTTAATGATTTCAGTGAGAAACCTAAAATTTGGAAAAATTTAACTTTTTTTTTTTATTTGATCGCATTTGGCGGTGAAATGGTGGCATGAAATATACCAAAATGGGCCTAGATCAATACTTTGGGATGTCTTCTAAAAAATATATACATGTCAAGGGATATTCAGGGATTCCTGAAAGATATTAGTGTCCCAATGTAACTAGCGCTAATTTTGAAAAAAAAGTGGTTTGGAAATAGCAAAGTGCTACTTATATTTATGGCCCTATAACTTGCAAAAAAAACAAAGAACATGTAAACATTGGGTATTTATAAACTCTGGACAAAATTTAGAAACTATTTAGCATGGGTGTTTTTTGGTGGTTGTAGATGTGTAACAGATTTTGTGGGTCAAAGTTAGAAAAAGTGTGTTTTTTTCCATTTTTTCCTCATATTTTATAATTTTTTTTATAGTAAATTATAAGATATGATGAAAATAATGGTATCTTTAGAAAGTCCATTTAATGGCAAGAAAAATGGTATATAATATGTGTGGGTACAGTAAATGAGTAAGAGGGAAATTACAGCTAAACACAAAGACCGCAAAAATTTAAAAATAGCCTTGGTCCCAAACGGACAGAAAATGGAAAAGTGCTGTGGTCATTAAGGGGTTAAAATTGCTGCTCTATCTGAACCATGAAAGAAAAAGTTTGGGTTCAGTGTCGCTTTAACTTGGGAATCTGTATTTACACTTTTAATAGAAATTTGAAAGACCACAGCTTTCAGAATTAATGTGTGTGAAAAGGGGGAAAAATAAATAAAACAATTATAATGTAAAGTTTTTTAACCCTTTAAGGACACAGCTTTCTGTTTGCTCAATTGTTTTATGACGGAAAAATTCCGTCATATGTCCTTAAGAGGTTAATACTTAAAATCACACACGTTATGTTACAATCTGAAAGTGTTTAATGTGTCACTATAATATACTGAGTGTGTGTGTAAAATGGAATCATTGTGCGGTTCTTCCACTAGGGGGCGGCATCACTTTTGCTATAAACGTCATTGCATCATTAAACAGAATGTAACATTATATGCTACAATAAAATAGATACAATCTTTCTTTTTGCACAGCAGACAAAGCTTAACTCGAGATTTCTTGATTAAAGGGATATGAAACCCAAACATTTTCTTTTGTGATTCAGGCAGAGAAGACCATTATAAAAAAAGTTTCCAATTTCCTTCTCTTATCTAATTTGCTTTGTTCTCATGATATTCTGTGTTGAAGAGATACCTAGGTAGGCATCTGAAGCACTATATGACAGGAAATAGTGCTGCCATATAGTGCTCTTGCAAATGGATAACGTTCTTGCTAAACTGCTGACATATAGTGCTCCAGAAATGGGTCGGCTCCTAAGCATACGCGCCTGCTTTTCAACAAAAGATACCAACAGAAGGAAGAAAAATTGATAATAGAATGAAATTAGAAAGTTGTTTTAAATCTCCTGAACGATCTGATTCATGAAATAAAAATGTGGGGTTTCATGTCCCTTTAAGGATTATGTAGTGTAACCCATTGTTTCATGAGATTAAAAGATAACGTGATACAGCAAGTCCGATTTCTCATGCAGATCATTGTCTGGTACCTCTCATCTGCACCATCATGGCTGGTCAGGGGAAATCATTTACACTGCATTCCTTATCTTACATTATAGCTCAGTTTACAAGTGGAGCGCTAATGCAGGGTGCACTATCAATATTGCAGGTCCAAAGTCAAAGGTAAAAGAGAATTACATAGAATGTTTAGCGCCCTCAACACTTTGGGGTGATATAGTGTAGTCAGGCACTATGGGGTGATATAGTGTAGTCAGACACTATGGGGTGATATAGTGTAGTCAGACACTGTGGGGTGATATAGTGTAGTCAGACACTGTGGGGTGATATAGTGTAGTCAGACACTGTGGGGTGATATAGTGTAGTCAGACACTGTGGGGTGATATAGTGTAGTCAGAAACTGTGGGGTGATATAGTGTAGTCAGGCACTATGGGGTGATATAGTGTAGTCAGACACTATGGGGAGATATAGTGTAGTCAGACACTGTAGGGTGATATAGTGTAGTCAGACACTGTTATAAAGTGTAGTCAGACACTATGGGGTGATATGGTGTAGTCAGACACTGTGGGGTGATATAGTGTAGTCAGACACTGTGGGGTGATATAGTGTAGTCAGACACTATGGGGTGATATGGTGTAGTCAGACACTGTGGGGTGATATAGTGTAGTCAGACACTGTTATAAAGTGTAGTCAGACACTATGGGGTGATATGGTGTAGTCAGACACTTTGGGGTGATATAGTGTAGTCAGACACTGTGGGGTGATATAGTGTAGTCAGACACTATGGGGTGATATGGTGTAGTCAGACACTGTGGGGTGATATAGTGTAGTCAGACACTGTGGGGTGATATAGTGTAGTCAGACACTGTGGGGTGATATGGTGTAGTCAGACACTATGGGGTGATATGGTGTAGTCAGACACTATGGGGTGATATGGTGTAGTCAGACACTGTGGGGTGATATAGTGTAGTCAGACACTGTGGGGTGATATGGTGTAGTCAGACACTGTGGGGTGATATGGTGTAGTCAGACACTATGGGTTGATATGGTGTAGTCAAACACTGTGGGGTGATATAGTGTAGTCAGACACTGTGGGGTGATATAGTATAGTCAGACACTATGGGGTGATATGGTGTAGTCAGACACTGTGGGGTGATATAGTGTAGTCAGACACTGTGGGGTGATATAGTGTAGTCAGACACTGTGGGGTGATATGGTGTAGTCAGACACTGTGGGGTGATATGGTGTAGTCAGACACTGTGGGGTGATATAGTGTAGTCAGGCACTATGGGGTGATATAGTGTAGTCAGGCACTATGGGGTGATATAGTGTAGTCAGAGACTATGGGTTGATATATTGTAATCAGGCACTCTGGGGTGATACAGTGTAGTTAGACACTTTGGGGTGATATAGTGTGGTCAGGCACTGTGGGGTGATATAGTGTAGTCAGACACTATGGGTTGATATAGTGTAGTCAGACACTATGGGGTTATATGGTGTAGTCAGACACTGTGGGGTTATATATTGAAGTAAGGCACTGTGAGGTGATATGGTGTAGTCAGAGACTGTAGGGTGATATAGTGTAGTCAGACACTATGGGGTGATGTGGTGTAGTCAGCACTCTGGGGTGATATAGTGTAGTTAGACCCTTTGGGGTGATATAGTGTAGTCAGGCACTGTGGGTGATATGGTTTATTCAGACACTGTGGGGTAAATTGGTATAGTCAGGCACTGTGGGGTGATATAGTGTAGTCAGACACTATGGGGTGGTATAGTGTGGTAAGACACTATGGGGTGATATAGTGTAGTCAGACACTGTGGGGAGATATTAGTGTAGTCAGACACTATGGGGTTATATATTGAAGTAAGGCACTGTGAGGTGATATGGTGTAGTCAGACACTGTAGGGTGATATAGTGTAGTCAGACACTATGGGGTGATATAGTGTAGTCAGACACTATGGGGTGATATGGTGTAGTCAGACACTGTGGGGTGATATAGTGTAGTCAGACACTATGGGGTTATATGGTGTAGTCAGACACTGTGGGGAGATATAGTGTAGTCAGACACTGTGGGGAGATATTAGTGTAGTCAGACAGTGTGGGGTTATATAGTGAAGTAAGGCACTGTGATGTTATATGGTGTATTCAGACACTGTAGGGTGATACGGAGCAGTCAGACACTATGGGGTGATATAGTGTAATGAGGCACTGTGGGGTGATACAGGGTAGTCAGGCACTGTGGGGTGATACAAAGTAGTCAGACACTATGGGTTAATATAGTGTAGTCAGACACTGGGCGCAATCAAATATACGGCGCAGGTTTCTGCACAAGCGTGGGAACCTGCGCCGTCCATAATTTCACCTCGCACATCGGGGTATTACATAAACCCCACCGGCAGTTCAGAAAGTGCCGTAAGTCTGATAAACTAGCAATGTCCAGAAATGAGCGTAAATACAGATTTCTGGAGTCGCCAGTGACTTACAGCACTTTAGAAACTGCCGGCGCCTAAGAAAAGTAAAGAAAATAACAAATCTCCCGTAAAAGTCTAACACGCCTCCCAAAAATAAGCCCGACACGTAAAACCCCTATATCCGCAACCCCCCCTCTCATTACTAATATTAAATGTATTAACCCCTAGACCGACAACCCCCCACAACGCAATATGCCTATTTAAACTATTAACCCCTATATCCGCCATCAAACCCACACCGCAAGTAATAACTCAATTATTAACCCTTAAATCCGCCAACCCCAACATCACAAACTACCTAATAAAACCATTAACTAGTGATGTCGCGAATAGTTCACCGGCGAATAGTTCCCGGCGAACATAGCTTGTTCGCATTCGCTGCAGCGGGCGAACATATGCGATGTTCGATCCGCCCCCTATTCGTCATCATTGAGTAATACTTTGACCCTGTACCTCACAGTCAGCAGACACATTCCAGCCAATCAGCAGCAGATCCTCCCTCCCAGACCCTCCTACCTCCTGGACAGCATCCATTTTAGATTAATTTGGAAGCTGCATTCTTAGAAAGAGGAGGGACAGTGTAGCTGCTGCTGATTTAATTGGGAAATCGATAGCTAGGCTAGTGTATTCAGTGTCCACTACAGTCCTGAAGGACTCATCTGATCTCTGCTGTAAGGACAGCACCCCAAAAAGCCCTTTTTAGGGCTAGAACATCAGTCTGCTTTGTTTTTTTTCCCTGTGTAATCTAATTGCAGTTGCCTGCCTGCCAGCGTGTGTGTCAGGCTCACAGCGTATACTGTGCCCACTTGCCCAGTGCCACCACTCATATCTGGTGTAACAGTAGTGTAGATTTAAAAACAACAACACTTTTTTGACTGTGAAATAATAGCAGTCAATATCCTTCACACGTGTGCGTTTCAGTGCCTGCCTGCCAGGGCACAGTGTCACCCCAGTGCAACTCATATCTGGTGTAACAGTAGTGTACATTTAAAAACAACAACACTTTTTTGACTGTGAAATAATAGCAGTCAATATCCTTCACACGTGTGCGTTTCAGTGCCTGCCTGCCAGGGCACAGTGTCACCCCAGTGCAACTCATATCTGGTGTAACAGTAGTGTACATTTAAAAAAAACAACAACACTTTTTTGACTGTGAAATAATAGCAGTCAGTTTCCTTCACACGTGTGCGTTTAAGTGCCTGCCTGCCAGGGCACAGTGTCACCCCAGTGCAACTCATATCTGGTGTAACATTTTAAAAAAACAACATAGTTTTTTGACTGTAATAGATTGAATAGCAGTTAGTTGTCTGCAAGCGTGTGTGTCAGGCCTACAGAGTCTACTCTGCCAACTTCTGCCAGTGCACAGTGCCACTCATATCTGTACCTGATAGGGGACGTAACAGGGATTAAACTGATAAGAATAATACTACTTAACACACCACTCCTATCTGGTGGCACATTAGATTGCACGCGCAGTGCCCCAAATTTGAAGTAGGAGGACCGACCAAGCATCTTGTTCCATCTCCCGGTTCCTAAAATCGATGCCATATACACGTCCCCTGATAGGGGACGTAACAGGGATTAAACTGATAGGAATAGTACTACTTAACACACCTTATAATAACGCAGAGAGAGGCAATGCAGATCGAGGAGTCTGAAGAAGAGGAGTCAGAGGAGGAAGGTGGCTTTGAGGAGGTGGAAGACCAAACACAGCAGGCGTCCCTGGGGGCTTGTTGTCACCTTTCAGGGACCCTTGGTGTTGTACATGGCTGGGTGGAGGAAGAGACCTTCAATGACATCAGTGAGGACAAGGAACGGGACATGGCTAGCTTGGTATCCAACCTTGTGCAAATGGGGAGTTTGCGGTTGTGCAAATGGACTGTGCGTTAAAGGGACAGTCTAGGCCAAAATAAATTCATGATTCAGATAGAGCATGTAATTTTAAACAATTTTCCAATATACTTTTATCACCAATTTTGCTTTGTTCTCTTGGTATTTTTAGTTGAAAGCTTAACCTAGGAGGTTCATATGCTAATTTCTTAGACCTTGAAGCCCACCTCTTTCAGATTGCATTTTAACAGTTTTTCACCACTAGAGGGTGTTAGTTCACGTATTTCATATAGATAACACTGTGCTCGTGAACGAGAAGTTATCTGGGAGCAGGCACTGATTGGCTAGACTGCAAGTCTGTCAAAAGAACTGAAAAAAGGGGCAGTTTGCAGAGGCTTAGATACAAGATAATCACAGAGGTTAAAGGTATATTATTATAAATGTGTTAGTTATGCAAAACTGGGAAATGGGTAATAAAGGGATTATCTATCTTTTAAAACAATAACAATAACAATTCTGGTGTAGACTGTCCCTTTAAACGGGGAGTTTGGTCTGTCACTGTAAAGCGGGCGTAACCCTTACACTACCTGATCGATACAACATCATACCTGATGTTTTAAAGCATGTTATTCCAAACAATTTAGGAATGTTAGGTGATTTATGCCCTTTATGGATTAAAACCAGACTCTGCATCAACTATGTAATTTTCCATGGGAGTTTTGCCATGGATCCCCCTCCGGCATGCCACAGTCCAGGTGTTAGTCCCCTTGAAACAACTTTTCCATCACTATTGTGGCCAGAAAGAGTCCCTGTGGGTTTTAAAATTCGCCTGCCTATTGAAGTCTATGGCGGTTCGCCCGGTTCACCCGTTCGCGAACATTTGTGGAAGTTTGCGTTCGCCGTTCGCGAACGCAAATTTTTATGTTTGCGACATCACTACCATTAACCCCTAAACAGCCATTAGCCCACAACGCAATAAACCTAATCAAGTATTAAACCTTAAACCGCCATAGCCCACAACGCAATAAACCTAATGAAGTATTAACCCCTAAACCGCCATAGCCCACAATGCAATAAACCTAACCCCCCCTAACCTAAACACCCCTAACCTAACACCCCCTAAATGAACTAAAATTAGCTAATTTACAAAATACTAACAATACTATTAAATTTTAAAAAAACTAACACTACTTAAAAAATAAAAATAAACTAAGTATAAATTAAAGGGGCAGTCTAATCCAAATTCTGGAGTAGACTGTCCCTTTAAGCAAGAATTACAGAAAATAATAAAATCTAAGATTACAGAAAATAATAAATAAAATTACAAAATTTTAAATAAATTACACCTAATCCCTATGAAAATAAAAAAGCCCCCCCAAAAATAAAAACACCCCCTAATCTAATAAACTACCAGTAGCCCTTAAAATGACTTTTTGCAGGGCATTGCCCCAAGATAATCAGCTCTTTTGCACAAAAAATACACACAGCCCCCCCTACCAGTAAAATCCCCCCCCCAAATAAAACTAACACTAAAAACGCTAAACTACCCATTGCCCTGAAAAGGGCATTTGTTGGGCATTGCCCTTAAAAGGGCATTCAGCTGTTTTGCTGCCCACCTTATCTAAATAAAATAAATCCTCCCAAAAACCCCTTAAAAAAGCCTAAGTCTAACCCCCAAGTGGTCCTCACCTGTCCTGAAGTCCAGCGGAGAAGGTCCTGTTCCAGGTGGTGAAGTCTTCCTCCAAGCGGCGACCTCTTCTTTCTTCTTCCAGGAACCAGCCGGCGCAAAGCGGAGGGCGGAGTTGAAGACCGGGAGCAACGAGTAGTTGAAGACCGGGAGCAAAAGATAGGGAGCAACGGGTAGTAGTAAATGGATCATACTTAGATTGGACAAAGGTAATCAGTGGCGTCCCCCAGGGATCAGTACTGGGCCCTGTTCTTTTTAATATTTTTATAAATGACTTGGAGCAAGGATTAAATAGCGACATCTCTATTTTTGCAGATGATACTAAGTTAAGTAAGGTCATTAGGTCAGAGCAGGACGAACTCTCTTTACAAAGGGATTTGCTAAAATTAGAACTATGGGCAAGTGAATGGAAAATGAGATTTAATACGGAAAAATGCAAGGTACTACATTTTCGAAGTAAAAATAAGCAGGCTACGTATTTTTTAAATGGGACAAGACTTAGCCAAACACAGGAGGAAAGGGATTTGGGAGTAGTAATAGATAACAAGCTAAAGATGGGTGCACAATGCAGGGCAGCGGCTTCAAAGGCTAATAAGATACTAGCATGTATTAAAAGAGGCATTGATTCAAGGGAGGAAAGCATAATTCTGTCATTATATAAAGCCCTGGTAAGACCTCACCTTGAGTTTAGAGTGCAGTTCTGGGGACCGATTGCTAAAAAAGATATTGCAGAACTAGAAAAAGTTCAGAGAAGGGCCACAAAGCTAATAAGGGGATTGGAGAAATTAACCTATGAGGAGAGGCTAGCCAAACTGGGTCTGTTTTCTTTAGAAAAAAGGCGCTTGAGAGGTGACATGATTACTTTATATAAATATATTCAAGGCCCATATACAGAGATGGCAGAAGCTCTGTTTATTCCAAGAAAATTGTTTCTGACAAGAGGTCATAATTTAAGGTTGGAGGAAAGGAGATTTAATCTCCTGCAACGGAAACGTTTTTTCACTGTAAGAGCAATAAAATTGTGGAACTCATTTGCAAAGGAGGTAGTGAATGCCAATACCATAGATACATTTAAAAATAGTCTGGATAAATTTCTGTATATAAACAAAATTCATGGATATGATTGCTAGTGTTAAATGGGTCACATTTTAATGGGGTTATTTAATCTTAACTGGAGCTTTTTGTAAGTATTTTAGATTTGTATAGGTTGAACTCGATGGACTTCAGTCTTTTTTCAACCTTATCTACTATGTTACTATGATATAGTGTAGTCAGACACTGTGGGGTGATATAGTGTAGTCAGGCACTGTGGGGTGATATAGTGTAGTCACACTGGGGGTGACATAGTGTAGTCAGAAACTTTGGTGTGATATAGTGTAGTAAGGCACTGTGGGGTGATACAGAGTAGTCAGGCACTGTCGGGTGATATTAGAGTAGTCAGACACTTTGGGTTGATATAGTGAAGTCAGGCACTGTGAGGTGATATAGTGTAGTAAGGCACTGTGGGGTGATACAGAGTAGTCAGGCACTGTCGGGTGATATTAGAGTAGTCAGACACTTTGGGTTGATATAGTGAAGTCAGGCACTGTGAGGTGATATAGTGTAGTCAGGCACTTTGGGTTGATATAGTGAAGTCAGGCACTTTGGGGTGATATAGTGTAGTCAGACACTTTGTGGTGATATAGTGTAGTCAGACACTTTGTGGTGGTATAGTGTAGTCAGGCACTGAGTGGTGATATAGTGTAGTTAGAAACTGTGGGTGATATGGTGTAGTCAGGCACTGAGGGGTGGTATAGTGTAGTCAGACACTTTGTGGTGGTGTAGTCAGGCACATTGGGTGGTATAGTGTAGTCAGACACTTTGTGGTGGTGTAGTCAGGCACATTGGGTGGTATAGTGTAGTCAGGCATTGAGTGGTGATATAGTGTAGTTAGTCACTGTGGAGTGTTATGGTGTAGTCAGGCACATTGGGTGGTATAGTGTAGTCAGACACTATGGGGTGTTATGGTGTAGTCAGACACTATGGGGTGATATTAGAGTAGTCAGACACTTTGGGTTGATGTAGTGTAGTCAGGCACTGTGGGGTGGTATAGTGTAGTCAGACACTTTGTGGTGGTGTAGTCAGGCACATTGGGTGGTATAGTGTAGTTAGTCACTGTGGGGTGTTATGGTGTAGTCAGGCACTGTGGAGTAATATGGCTTATTCAGACACTGTGGGGTGATAAGAGTAGTCACATACTCTTGATATGATAAAGTGTAGTTAGTGGATGAAACAAGCAATAAAACAGTAATTATGCCCAGATGAAGGAGCTGTGGTTGAATTAGGTCAGATGCTCAGCACTTAATACCACATCTAGGTTATATCTGGAACAAACATGCTGATATACTTAAGTAATTAAAGTAAAAACAACTAATTGATCCTTTTTCTCGAGGTTACATTAAATATGAATGTGTGAATATAACTCCCATCTCTCCACTTCAGGAGCTTCAGGCTATTTACAAAAGTTTGTGGAAAAAAACAGAATTAAGGTAGAATAAATGTGTCTGAAACATGGGGTAGATGTAATGTAGTCATCTCTCCAGGGATATTCTGTACTAATGAGCTGGTCCAAATCCATAAAGCCTACTGCACTTTACTTGTCCTATCAATTCACCTCAAGGCTGGACCACCACAGTGTAAGCAGAAGAGGGAAATAGCAAGAATTGTGTCTGATCCCTTCATGTTTATTGATTTAGCTTTCACTTTTTATCTTGACTCTTATCTTTGTGTGACAGTATCACTCTCTTTATTCCAACTATTTTCTTGATCAGTGCTAGATTCTAGCTCCACCATGGTCTATGCTCATTTTATCATTGTAACTCCTGTGTCTGCTTGTTTGATGATTAATCTTCACTTTATATCAGATCTTCACATGGTATGTGAGTCCCCAGAAGGGTCCCCGTCCCAAGCTTAGACATGTTACTAGAGAGAAGGAATTAAAAGGGCCCTTAACCCCACCCCCATGGAACTTAAAGGAGCATTTGACCCCTTATTTGAATTTGACCCTCAAATTCCGATATCTAAGCAATATTTTAGATGGACTTCAATTGATCACATCTACTAAAGATGCATTGTAACTTTATTTTTAATCTAGCCGTGATATTCTTATACCCCGCGCACTTCAAAACTCTTTTTTTTTTTACCTAACAGTTTTAACTGTTCTCCAATCAGTGCTCTAGCCCTTTGGCACTTTTTTGTAGCTAGAGTGTAGATTGGAGAACAGTTCAAACCATTTGCTCAAAATATATGAGTTTTGAAGTGTGCGTGGTATTAGAATGTCAGGGCTAGATTAAAAAGTAAGTTACAGCTCATCTTTAGTAGATGTGATCAATTAAAGTCCATCTAAAATATCGCTTAGATTCTGGACCTGATTTTAAAACACGTCAAATTCCAAGATGGTGATGCCAAAGTGAAGAATTTCACTAGCCAACACTTTTGAAAGGTTAAATAGGCGAATGACTTTAAAGAGAGCTGCAGATACAGGATAGTATGGTGAGTAATAACCTGCTACTGTAATTGTACCCAGCAGTTTAATGTCCCTTTAAAACAGAAATGAAAGCAACCAATACAAACACAGTCCATCTTTAAATAGATTCACTCAATCTTAGACTCTTGGACATCTCACAATCTATAAAGTACCACCTTAAAAGTCAAATCACAAGCTTGTGCGAAAGGTTATAACAAACCTCAATCTGACAATCCTTACATAAAAAACATTGGGCCAGATTACGAGTGCAGCTCTATCTTAACGTGCGCCCGTAAAGGGGCAAATATGCCTGTTTTACGGGTGCACGTTAAATAACCAGGTGCATCTGGGCATTAGCTTTATAAATCCATTCTTCAAAAGAGAATCGCCAGGTATTTCAGGCTGGGCTTCCAATATGTGCTGATATACTGGAGGAAGTTCTTTTCTGTGAAGGTCACATACAGAACCAAAGAGACTGCGTTCCTTACAATCACTTAGGTTGGCTATTAAACTTTGCCTGTTCCTTATTGAGTTTATCTATCCTGGCTAGAAGAGGTGGAGTCAGAGATGCTAGAAGAGGTGGAGTCAGAGATGTATATTGGTGTGATTGAGTAGTAAAGGCTGTCTCTAGGGTGGTCCATGAGTGTAGCTGGGTAATTACAGAGCAGGGATATGGCATTTCCTGAAATAGTTTTATATTTACATAGGATGGAAAGAGGTCAGAAGGACAGTGGCTTTCAAACTGTGAGAATCTTGAAAAATTTGGGAGGATTTGGACCACTGCACTGAAAAACTGAAGAGTAGATGCCACCTCACAAATGTGTGGACACCCTCAATCTAATGTGTAGCTTTAATCACTCCTTTTAATATCATTCTGCATGTTCCAGTCATTCTTTAGCTTATTTTACTGTATTTTTTCAAACCTGATCTACAGGAAGGCTACTGCCTGTATTTAACACAACTTCTGTACAGAAGTCTTGAGTGTTTTGATGAACTTGCTGCCTGTTCCTATATAGAATTATAAGAATGGCTTTATTTAATTTAAACTCATACCATCCTCTGTGATGTCTGTGAATGTAATAATGCTACAACTCTCTAGAGAGATCACTGCTGAGACCACAGCTGGCAGTGTCACCTCCCCAGCAGGTAGCAATTCCTCTGCTTATGCCACCTCCCAGACAAAAAAATAATCAATTACTGTGTCAACTCCCAACACCATCCTTACAAAAACACTCTTGGCAAGTTCTTTACCTACAGGTGCCCACAACCAGATAGCCGGTGGCCAGAAACAGGTCCTTAGACTTTGTCACTAAAATTCCTAAAAATAAATAGTCAAGAACCAAAAGGAACTACTAATGCTTGATCTTTATTTCAACAGGGACTAGCCCCTAAGAACTTTATACTTAGCTTGGGGTGACACACTCTTCCTAAAAAAAAATAACCACACAGTAAGTATACAGATAACAATATAATTATGAAATCTGACTCTGACAAAAGGTAAGGGAAGTCTGTGGAGCATGTGCCACATATACCAGCTCAAAACATTTTATCATGTCACATCATGCAAAATATATGCTAACATATTGGTGACAATAAACATTCAACCAATAGATGGTGCTGTGCCCCACAAGGTCCATCTGTATGGTTTAACCAAAAGATAGAGCTGTGCCACACAAGGCCCATGTGTATGGTTTAACCAAAAGATGGAGCTGTGCCACACAAGGCTTATGTGTATGGTTT
This sequence comes from Bombina bombina, assembly GCF_027579735.1. Lineage (NCBI taxonomy): Eukaryota > Metazoa > Chordata > Amphibia > Anura > Bombinatoridae > Bombina > Bombina bombina. The sequence continues at coordinate 23,522,413 of NC_069506.1, read as the reverse complement.
AACCAAAAGATGGAGCTGTGCCACACAAGGCTTATGTGTATGGTTCAACCAATAGATGACACTGTGCCACACAAGGCCCATGAGTATGGTTCAACCAATAGATGACACTGTGCCACACAAGGCCCATCTGTATGGTTTAACCAAAAGATGGAGCTGTGCCACACAAGGCTTATGTGTATGGTTCAACCAATAGATGACACTGTGCCACACAAGGCCCATGAGTATGGTTCAACCAATAGATGACACTGTGCCACACAAGGCCCATCTGTATGGTTTAACCAAAAGATGGAGCTGTGCCACACAAGGCTTATGTGTATGCTTCAACCAATAGATGACACTGTGCCACACAAGGCCCATGAGTATGGTTCAACCAATAGATGACACTGTGCCACACAAGGCCCATTTGTATGGTTTAACCAAAAGATGGTGCTGTGCCACGCAAGGTGCCTGTGGATGGTTCAACCAATAGATGGTTCTGTGTCACACCAGGTCCCTGAGAATTATTGTAGTTCTGTCAAATTCACTATCTATTCTCATTATCATTACATTTCTCGATCCCTTTTCCTGCCAATCCCTTTTCCAGTCCTCTGCTCCTCTTTCTCCATTTTTGTCCCTTTCCATCTTTATCTGTCACTCTCTCTTTCCCACACCTCGTGTGAAAACGAGAACGGCAGCCCCTAAATAAATAAACTAATGTATACAAAATAAAAATGATATGGTCAGCTGATTGATTCCTATGGGAATCAATAAGTTTGTAAGCCTAATTTTTGTTTTCAGCCAATGCTGACCCATAAAAATATATTTAAAAAAAATAATCATTTTTGTTTGTGTGGCTGCTGGCTTGTAGCACTAGCTACTATTCACTTTGTTTAAAGGGACATGAACCCCACCATTTTTCTTTAAGGATTCAGATAAAGCATGTGTTTTTAAACAACTTTCCAATTATCCCTTATCAAATTTGCTTTATTCTCTTGGTATCCTTTGTTTAAGGAGCAGCAATGCATTACTGGGAGCTAGCTGAGCAAATTTTGTGAGCCAATGAAAAGAGGCATATATATGCAGCCACCAATCATTAGCTAGTTCCCAGTAGTGAATTGCTGCTCCTGAGCCATATATTCTTTTCAATAAAGGATACCAAGAGAATGAAGCAAATTACGTAATAGAAGTAAATAGTAAAAAGTTGCCTAAAATCACATGCTCTAGATCATGAAAGAAAAATGGGGGGGGGGGGGTTTCATGTCACTTTAGGTTTAATCTGCTGTCCAGCTGCTATGAAGTTATTCTCTAAAGGGAATAGCAAGGGAATGTTTTTTTCATTAACAAATACATTCTAAACAACGCCAGGAAAGAAAGAAACAACAACAAAAAGGGATAGTAAAGAACAAATTAAACATTCATGATTCAGATAGGGCACTGGTTTTCAAACCTCTCCTCAGGCCTCCCCAACAGGCCAGGTTTTCAGGATTACCTTGGATGAGAGCCGGTAAAATAACTGTTTACTAATCAGCTGATTATTTCCCCTGTGCTCCAGTTCAGATATTCTCAAAATTGATCCTGTTAGGGAGGTCTGAGAACAGGTTTGAAAACCAGTGAAATAGGGCATGTAATTTTGCTTTGTTCTCTTGATATTCTCTTGATATTCTTAGTTGAAAGCTAAACCTAGGAAAGCCGCCTCTTATCCGAATGCATTTGACAGTTTGTCTGTCAAAAGATCTGAGATAAGGCGGCAGTCAGCAGAGGCTTAGATACAAGGTAATCACAGAGGTACAAAGTGTATTAATATAACTGTGTTGGTTATGCAAAACTGGGGAATGGGTAATAAAGGGATTATCAATGTTGTCTTCCTGATCCAGATGAGGACGCCATAACTGGGCATACATTGTGCCCCTTCCGAGATAATCTGCAATCTGAGCAGATTATACAGAGAGAGGGAATTCCTAAGGTTGCTGCCTCGCTGTCACAAGAAAATCATTTCACTCTACTGTGGTCACATTCTCTGAAATATGCACCTGAATATTACACGTACGGCTCTGCACACACCGGCCTAATGTTACAGTTTCAAAGCATCGACAAGTTGTGGAGGTCGCACAAAGCTATGAGGTCACCAAAAAAGAGAATTTTTTTCCATATAGAAAGATTAGTAAATAAGGAAATGATTGGAGTTTCAAGGAAAGAAACCACTATGGGAGGTGTCAAGTTTCCCTCATCCTCTCCGCAGTTTAACGTAGAACAGCTGCTGAATAATTTATTTCCCTGAGGCCTGAACACACCGGGCTTTTGATAAATTTGAGAGGGAATATTTCTGCTAGATCCCTCTGGAAATATAGGACTAAAATCACTTCCAGGTTATGTTTATAGCACTGAGGAGTGAACAGCTAATCACTGTGTATCTACTGGACCCGGTGTGTCTGTGGATATTCATGTTAATTATCAAATAAGATGGAAATGTGATTATTCTCTATTTAATTACAGACTCCTCCAGTGTTAGCATGAAATGCAATTGGGAGATTCATTTGCCGTCTGGGCTGTAGAAAACAAAAACTCCTTAAACTTGTATTTTATGGTTTCCAAAAGTTAATTAACTAATTCAGTGGTGTATTCTTTGGTGCTAATTCACACCTTCTATTCAAGCAAATTAAAGTAATTTGAGTCAACCTAAATGTTTCCAACAAAGCTGATTAATTTCACGGAGAGATATTCACTTCCTGGGAAAAATAGTTTACAAGACCAATAAAAATGTAAAGTTTTAGTATTCAGATTAGTGTTACTAAAATCTTCCAAAATATGGTATTATTAAAAAATATTAAAGAGAATTTAATATGGAATAAGTCCAATGCCTTCTATATTGTGATGCTAAGCACAGATGTGCAGTAATAATTTACTGGCTGTGTGCTGCATTCTTTATGTCAAGCAGGTATGAACCCTCAGAAAATATTGTAAAAGTCCATTAAAACTGTATCTAAAGCCCATGAAATATGCTAGAAAATGAATCATTTAATTCTAGTGAGAACAAAAATATCATGCAAAGAGCACACTCGCTCAGGAAGACATTTTTTTTCTTGAAATAGTCTTTAAACAAGAAGGAAGAATCAGTAACGTCAATAGGACATGCAGCATGAGTTCACATTTTCACAGGGGGCAGGCAGCTGCGACTCAGATAGTAGGCGATATTAATTAAAAAACACATGTTCCAAAAAGTATTTTCTTAATAAGTGCATATCCTGCATCAAGGCAATGTATATATCAACATTCATACCTTGTGAACGGCATTGTTTACCATTGCATTAGACTCTGATTTAAATTGGCTTGAAACACTTTGAGATAGTAATATAAAATATTCCATTATGCACAGTAAAAAAACTTTAAAACATACTTTGATTATTTATTGTGTGCCATTTCCTATAATTTATAATTATGGGTTTTCCAATAGAGATGGGCGAATGTTTTGCAACATTTGAAAAATTAAACAAAGTTTAACACATTTGTTCATAGCTCAACCCTATAAGGATGTGTGTGGGTTGAGCTCATTAATTGCTATATTAGGTTATTTACTAACATTCGTTAGTTTGTAGTAAGCTATCTCACACTACTCTTTCAACAAAATCCCATGGTTAACAATTCTTCTGAGTATACGATCGTGTATTTTTTCAATAGATTATGTTAGGTTTGGAACATAGGAAACGGCTGCTGCACTTGCTTATTTATATCAAGTTGTATTTGACTTTATATACTTCTATAGCTACTGTGTTGCAACAGCTAACTTAAGTTCCACCTGTATTACATCTACAGAGTATAACCTAAATTTTTCTAAAATTATAAATTAGAGATTAGAAAAAGAAAGATATATGTATATATATATAACTTTTCTCTCTAATGTTATATCTTACTTTGTTTCCAGAAAGTTACAGTATGCTACAGATTTACATGTTTTTAGTCTTTAGTTTTAAGTTGTACTGTTTGTATGATTAATACAATGTTAGCCGCGGAAGTTATATAGTCAGTATGGGTAATGATAGAGTTAACTTTTACACCCGATCTGCTTATTGTGATTGGTTAAGACTCAGACCCGTACCTGATTAAACACCTGCTGCTAACACTGAATTTTGTGCTCTGATGAACTGCCGCTAAGGCAGGAAACGCGTCAGCCGAAAGTCTTTTTTGTTTGCTGTGCCTTGTGAAACATTTTTTAATGTAAGCAATAATAAATATATATAACATTTTAATTACCGATATCTCTCCCTGCCTTTCCTTGCTTCGGAGCTGTGAACTGTTTGATTGCTGTTTGTAGTACTATTTGAATCTTACGGGTTTTTGGAGAGCCCCAGCAGCACCGGAACTTGGAGCAGTCTCACACCTTGCACTGAACAGGTGTGTCACAGAGGCGGCACGGTGAAGCTTACCACTCACAGGGTTTTGCGACTCAAATTTCAAGCTACTTGCAAGATTGTGATTTTGGACTGCAAACACAGGTATTTCCATTCCTATGGTGGGCTTCCGAAAAGTGTGGTGAGTCCTTTTGTGTTTTTCATTACTGGATGTTACACAAGTTTACAGGATAGTTTGGTGTTTCCCGCAACTGTGGGGTTCCTGGGTGGAATGCTTACATCATAACATCACTGATTACACCGCTGTTTATGGATACTGATTACGAACAAATTTTTCCACAAATTATATGTTGATGTCTGTTAGATAGATATAGACACAGATAGATAGATAGATAGATAGAGAGCTTGATGCCCTGTGTTTACGGCGAGCCTTCAGGCTCACCGGAAACAGAAGTTATGAAGCAGCGGTCTAAAGACTGTTGCTTCATAACCTGTCTGTCTGCTCTGAGGCGGCGGACAGAAATCAACCCGATTAAATACGATCGGGTTGATTGACACCCCCTGCTAGCAGTCGATTGGCCACGAATCTGCAGTGGGCAGTATTGCACAAGAACTGCTGGTGCAATGATATATACCGACATTGCTGGTGCAATGATATATACCGATAACACAAAAACTTTTCTTTCACTCATGGTTAGTGTTTGGCTGAAGCCATTTATTATCAGTCAACCGTGTTTACTCTTTTTAAATCATAATGACAACAGAAACTACCCAAATGACCCTGATCAAAAGTTTACATAACCTGGTGATTTTGGCCTGATAACATGCACACAAGTTGACACAAAGGGGTTTGACTGGCTATTAAAGGTAACCATCCTCACCTGTGATCAGGTTGCTTGTAATTAATATGTGTGTATAAAAGGTCAATGAGTTTCTGGACTTCTGACAGACCCTTGCATCTTTCATCCAGTGCTGCACTGATGTTTCTGGATTCTGAGTAATGGGGAAAGCAAAAGAATTGTCAAAGGATCTGTGGGAAAAAGTAGATGAACTGTTTAATAAAGGGATATAAAAAGATATCCAAGGAATTGAGAATGCAAATCAGCAGTATTCAAACTCTAATCAAGAAGTGGAAAATGAGGCGTTCTGTTTGATAAGATACTGCATTCATCTTGCCATCAATTTTGACCAAATTTCCTGTGCATTTGTAGCTCACACATCCCCAAAATATCAGCGATCCACCTCCGTGTTTCACAGTAGGAATGGTGTACCTTTCATCATAGGCCTTGTTGACTCCTCTTCAAATGTAGCATTTATGGTTGTGGCCAAAAAGCTCAATTTTGGTCTCATTACTCCAAATGACTGTGCCAGAAGGTTTGAGGCTTGTCTCTGTGCTGTTTGACGTATTGTAAGCGGAATACTTTGTGGCATTTGTGTAGTAATGGCTTTCTTCTGGTGACTCGACCATGCAGCCCATCTTTCTTTAAGTGCCTCCTTATTGTGCATCTTGAAACAGCCACACCACATGTTTTCAGAGAGTCCTGTATTTTACCTGAAGTTATTTGTAGGTTTGTCTTTGCATCCCGAACAATTTTCCTGGCAGTTGTGGCTGAAATTTTAGTTGGTCTACCTGACCGTGGTTTCGTTTTAACAGAACCCCTCATTTTCCACTTCTTGATTAGAGTTTGAACACTGCTGATTTGCATTCTCAATTCCTTGGATATCTTTTTATATACCTTTGTGAAAGAAAAGTTTTTGTGTTCTCATTCATATTCTCTGAAAAATGGCCAAGAAATCATAAATTCTCCCAGGGTATGTAAACTTATGAGCACAACTGTATGTGTGGATATATATATATATTTTTTTTTTATTTTTTTTTCTAACACCGGAGATCTCATATCTTTGAGCCCTTATAACTTTTGTGTGCTATATTTTTTTTAAAACATTTTTTATTATAGTGTTAATACGAGTGTAACTATACTTTGTAATGTATTTTTGATCTGTTTTGTGCAACTTTTTTGTTTCGGAAAACAGTTAACCACAGCTCTGAGATTGCGGTAAGGATTGAAGCGTGAATGGCGAATGTGCTAGCGCAATACCCAATTTCACTGAAGTTGTAATATCAGTGCAATGAAAATGGCACACAAAAAGACGATATCGCTTTGCATCTCACTTGTAATCCAGCCCATAGTTTTATAAAATGAATAGTGCAATAATAAAATACGCTAACACTGTACACAATACAGCATTTTCTTTTTGCCCTCTCATGTCCCTTTAACACCAATACAGCATTTTCTTTTTGCCCTCTCATGTCCCTTTAACACCTAATGAGTTTTTCATGAACCTCTAAAACAGAATAATCCTGTATGTGAACCTAATGAAAAATAGACACCAGCATTAAGTTACACCAGACCAGGGATAGGCACAGACAAAGGCTGTGGCGGACATTTTCCAAAGTACAGACCTTAGTGAAGGACACCAAGGTACATTTGAAATTAAAACATTATTTTATAGTACTTGGTGTTATTTTACTGATGCAGATACCACTGATCCTATAACCAGCCCTTGTCTGGCTATACCCATGTGCCAGTGTCACTACTGTGTCATTATATAGTGCTGGGTGTTATTATACTGATGCAGATACCACTGATCCTATAACCAGCCCTCCTCTAGCTATACCCATGTGCCAGTGTCACTACTGTGTCATTATATAGTGCTGGGTGTTATTATACTGATGCAGATACCACTGACCCTATAACCAGCCCTCCTCTGGCTATACCCATGTGCCAGTGTCACTACTGTGTCATTATATAGCGCTGGGTGTTATTATACTGATGTAGATACCACTGACCCTATAACCAGCCCTCCTCTAGCTATACCCATGTGCCAGTGTCACTACTGTGTCATTATATAGCGCTGGGTGTTATTATACTGATGCAGATACCACTGATCCTATAACCAGCCCTCCTCTGGCTATACCCATGTGCCAGTGTCACTACTGTGTCATTATATAGTGCTGGGTGTTATTATACTGATGCAGATACCACTGATCCTATAACCAGACCTCCTCTGGCTATACCCATGTGCCAGTGTCACTACTGTGTCATTATATAGTGCTTGGTGTTATTTTACTGATGCAGATACCACTGACCCTATAACCAGCCCTCCTCTGGCTATACCCATGTGCCAGTGTCACTACTGTGTCATTATATAGTGCTGGGTGTTATTATACTGATGCAGATACCACTGATCCTATAACCAGCCCTCCTCTGGCTATACCCATGTGCCAGTGTCACTACTGTGTCATTATATAGCGCTGGGTGTTATTATACTGATGTAGATACCACTGATACTATAACCAGCCCTCCTCTGGCTATACACATGTGCCAGTGTCACTACTGTGTCATTATATAGCGCTGGGTGTTATTATACTGATGCAGATACCACTGACCCTATAATCAGCCCTTGTCTGGCTATACCCATGTGCCAGTGTCACTACTGTGTCATTATATAGTGCTGGGTGTTATTATACTGATGCAGATACCACTGATCCTATAACCAGCCCTCCTCTGGCTATACCCATGTGCCAGTGTCACTACTGTGTCATTATATAGCGCTGGGTGTTATTATACTGATGTAGATACCACTGATACTATAACCAGCCCTCCTCTGGCTATACCCATGTGCCAGTGTCACTACTGTATCATTATATAGTGCTGGGTGTTATTATACTGATGCAGATACCACTGACCCTATAATCAGCCCTTGTCTGGCTATACCCATGTGCCAGTGTCACTACTGTGTCATTATATAGTGCTGGGTGTTATTATACTGATGCAGATACCACTGATCCTATAACCAGCCCTCCTCTGGCTATACCCATGTGCCAGTGTCACTACTGTGTCATTATATAGCGCTGGGTGTTATTATACTGATGCAGATACCACTGATCCTATAACCAGCCCTCCTCTGGGTATACCCATGTGCCAGTGTCACTACTGTGTCATTATATAGTGCTGGGTGTTATTATACTGATGCAGATACCACTGATCCTATTACCAGCCCTCCTCTGGCTATACCCATGTGCCAGTGTCACTACTGTATCATTATATAGTGCTGGGTGTTATTATACTGATGCAGATACCACTGATTCTATAACCAGCCCTGCTCTGGCTATACCCATGTGCCAGTGTCACTACTGTGTCATTATATAGTCCTGGGTGTTATTATACTGATGCAGATACCACTGATCCTATAACCAGCCCTCCTCTGGCTATACCCATGAGCCAGTGTCACTACTGTGTCATTATATAGTACTTGGTGTTATTTTACTGATGCAGATACCAATGATCTTATAACCAGCCCTCCTCTGGCTATACCCATGTGCCAGTGTCACTACTGTATCACTATATAGTGCTGGGTGTTATTATACTGATGCAGATACCACTGACCCTATAACCAGTCCTCTTCTGGCTATACCCATGTGCCAGTGTCACTACTGTGTCATTATATAGTGCTGGGTGTTATTATACTGATGCAGATACCACTGATCCTATAACCAACCCTCCTCTGGCTATACCCATGTGCCAGTGTCACTACTGTGTCATTATATAGTACTTGGTGTTATTTTACTGATGCAGATACCAATGATCTTATAACCAGCCCTCCTCTGGCTATACCCATGTGCCAGTGTCACTACTGTATCACTATATAGTGCTGGGTGTTATTATACTGATGCAGATACCACTGACCCTATAACCAGTCCTCTTCTGGCTATACCCATGAGCCAGTGTCACTACTGTGTCATTAGATAGTGCTGGGTGTTATTATACTGATGCAGATACCACTGATCCTATAACCAGTCCTCTTCTGGCTATACCCATGTGCCAGTGTCACTATTGTGTCATTATATAGTGCTGGGTGTTATTATACTGATGCAGATACCACTGATCCTATAATCAGCCCTTGTCTGGCTATACCCTTGAGTCAGTGTCACTACTGTGTATTTGTATAGTGCTGGGTGTTATTATACTGATGCAGATACCACTACTCCTATAACCAGTCCTCCTCTGGATATACCCATGTGCCAGTGTCACTACTGTGTCATTATATAGCGCTGGGTGTTATTATACTGATGCAGATACCACTGACCCTATAACCAGCCCTCCTCTTGCTATACCCATGTGCCAGTCACTACTGTGTCATTATATAGCATTGGGTGTTATTATACTGATGCAGATACCACTGATCCTATAACCAGTCCTCCTCTGGATATACCCATGTGCCAGTGTCACTACTGTGTCATTATATAGTGCTGGGTGTTATTATACTGATGCAGATACCACTGACCCTATAACCAGCCCTCCTCTGGCTATACTCATGTGCCAGTGTCACTACTGTGTCTTTGTATAGTGCTGAGTGTTATTATACTGATGCAGATACCACTGACACTATAACCAGCCCTCCTCTGGCTATACCCATGTGCCAGTGTCACTACTGTGTCATTATATAGTGCTGGGTGTTATTATACTGATGCAGATACCACTGATCCTATAACCAGTCCTCCTCTGGCTATACCCATGAGCCAGTGTCACTACTATGTCATTATATAATGCTGGGTGTTATTATACTGATGCAGATACCACTGATCCTATAACCAGCCCCCCTCTGGCTATACCCATGTGCCAGTGTCACTACTGTGTCATTATATAGTGCTGGTTGTTATTATACTGATGCAGATACCACTGATCCTATAATCAGCCCTTGTCTGGCTATACCCTTGAGTCAGTGTCACTACTGTGTCATTATATAGTGCTGGGTGTTATTATAGTGATGCAGATACCACTACTCCTATAACCAGTCCTCCTCTGGATATACCCATGTGCCAGTGTCACTTCTGTGTCTTTGTATAGTGCTTGGTGTTATTATACTGATGCAGATACCACTGATCCTATAATCAGCCCTTGTCTGGCTATACCCTTGAGTCAGTGTCACTACTGTGTCATTATATAGTGCTGGGTGTTATTATACTGATGCAGATACCACTGATCCTATAACCAGCCCTCCTCTAGCTATACCCATGTGCCAGTGTCACTACTGTGTCATTATATAGTGCTGGGTGTTATTATACTGATGCAGATACCACTGATCCTATAACCAGCCCTCCTCTGGCTATACCCATGTGCCAGTGTCACTACTGTATCATTATATAGTGCTGGGTGTTATTATACTGATGCAGATACCACTGATCCTATAACCAGCCCTTGTCTGGCTATACCCATGTGCCAGTGTCACTACTGTGTCATTATATAGTGCTGGGTGTTAACATACTGATGTAGATACCACTGATCCTATAACCAGCCCTTGTCTGGCTATATCCATGTGCCAGTGTCACTACTGTGTCATTATATAGCGCTGGGTGTTATTATACTGATGCAGATACCACTGATCCTATAAAAAGCCCTCCTCTAGCTATACCCATGAGCCAGTGTCACTATTGTGTCATTATATAGCGCTTGGTGTTATTATACTGATGTAGATACCACTGACCCTATAACCAGCCCTCCTCTGGCTATACCCATGATCCAGTGTCACTACTGTGTCATTATATAGTGCTGGATGTCATTATACTGATGCAGATAGCTCTGACCCTATAACCAGCCCTTGTCTGGCTATACCCATGTGCCAGTGTCACTACTGTGTCATTATATAGTGCTGGGTGTTATTATACTGATGCAGATACCACTGTCCCTATAACCAGCCCTTGTCTGGCTATACCCATGTGCCAGTGTCACTACTGTGTCATCATATAGTGCTGGGTGCTATTATACTGATGCAGATACCACTGATTCTATAACCAGCCCTCCTCTGGCTATACCCATGTGACAGTGTCACTACTGTGTCATTATATAGCGCTGGGTGTTATTATACTGATGCCGATACCACTGACCCTATAACCAGCCCTTGTCTGACTATACGCATGTGCCAGTGTCACTACTGTGTCTTTGCATAGAGCTGGGTGTTATTATAAAGATGCAGATACACACCCAGTATTTCATTCAGGCTTTATATATTTCATAACTTATCACCCAATATTGCTAGCCACTAACTTTATTCACACTACATATTTTTTTTTATTCCTATTATTTAATCAGAAAGAAAATATATACTAAGGTTGTGGCGGACACTACAAGGACTAGTCACGGACACCAGTGTCCGTGTACGGACACCTTGCCTATCCCTGCACCAGACAAATGGTTTGTGCCTTACAGTTAAAAACCACTCATTTAAAGTCACCCACAGTCATCATATAACAAGTAGTAAAAATTAAACTTTCATGATACAGATAGGGCATGCAATTTTAACAACAAAAACTTTCCAATTTACTTTTATCATCAAATGTGCTTTGTTCTCTTTTTATTCTTTATTGAACGCTAAACCTAGGTAGGCTCATATGTTAATTTCTAAGCCATGGAAGGCCGCCTCTTATCTCAGGGGATTTTGACAATATTTTACAGCTAGACAACGCTAGTTTGTGTGTGCCATATAGATAACATTGTGCTCACACCTGTGGAGGTATTTATGAGTCAGCACTGTTTGGCTAAAATCCAAGTCTGTCAAGAGAACTGAAATAAGGGGGCAGTCTACAGAGGCTTAGATACAAGTTAATCACAGAGGTAAAAAGTGTATTAATATAACTGTGTTGGTTCTGCAAAACTGGGGAATGGGTAATAAAGGGATTATCTATCTGTTTAAACAATAAACATTTTCAAGTAGACAGCTTTACACCTTTAAATGGATTTTATACAAATAAAGTCACCCAGATTGATAAAACATTACCTGAAAATGAAAATACATTTTTAAAGGGATATGAAACAAAAAAAAAACCTAATTTATACTTGCCTGATAAATTATTTTCTGTCCTGGCATGGAGAGTCCACCAAGCCATTCAATTACTAGTGGGAATTCAACTCCTGGCCACCAGGTGCAGGCAAAGAACACCCCAGCAAAGCTTCAAGTATACTCCCATTACCCACAATCCCCAGTCACTCAGCCGAGGAATTATGGAAAGCGAAGAAGACACAAAGGGTATAGAGGTGCCTGAGGTTTAGAAAAATGACAAAAAGCCGTCTTGAAATAAGGGTGCTCCATGCCGGAAAAGAAAAAAAATTATCAGGTAAGTATAAATTATGTTTTCTTTCCAATGGCATGGAGAGTCCACGAATCCATTCATTTACTAGTGGGAACCAATACCAAAGCTAGAGTCCACAAAATGGAAGAGAGGGACACACAAGACAGGCAAACCTAAACAGAAGGCACCACCGCTTGAAGAACTTTCCTCCCAAAAGAAGCCTCAGCTGAGGAAAAAACAACAAATTTGGAAAATTTGGAAAAAGTATGCAATGATGACCAAGTGGCTGCCTTGCAAATCTGTTCTATAGAAGCATAATTTTTAAAGGCCCAAGAGGAAGAGACAGCCCTAATGGAGTGAGCCGTAATTTTCTCTGGAGGCTGCTGCCCAGCTGTCTCATAAGCCAATCAAATAACACTTCTCAACCAGAAGGAGAGAGTAGAAGAAGAGGCCTTCTGACCTCTCCGTTTACCAGAAAAGACAACAAAAAGAGCAGTAGATCGACGAAAATCTTTCGTAGCCTGTAAATAGAACTTCAAAGCATGCACAACATCCAGATTGTGCAACAACCACTCCTTCTTAGACAAAGGATTAGGACAAAATGAAGGAACAACAATTTCTTGGTTAATATTGCATTTCGAAACCACCTTAGGTAAAAATCCTAATTTAATACGGAGAACCGCCTTATCTGCATGAAGAATAAGATAAGGAGAATCACACTGTAGAGCAGAAAGCTCAGAAACTCTATGGGCAGAAGAAATTGCCAGTAGAAACAAAACCTTCTAGGACAATAACTTAATATCAACAGAATGCTTTGGGGCATATTTATCAAGCTCTGTATGGAGCTTGATGCCCCGTGTTTCCGGTGAGTCTTCAGTCTTCTAACAGAAGTTATGAAGCAGCTCCGTATCTTGGAAGCTTGGCATTTAGACAAGATGGCATCAGATCCAGCCCCGGAACTCCCCACTTAAGGTTTAACATCAAAAAAACTTCTGGATGGAGAGCCCATTCACATGGATGAAATGTCTGGCTGCTCAGATAATCCACTTCCCAGTTGTCCTACAAAGTTACACAGGCAAAGAATGACTGGGGATTGTGGGTAATGGGAGGATACTTGAAGCTTTGCTGGGGTGTTCTTTGCCTCCACCTGGTGGCCAGGAGTTCAATTCCCACTAGTAATTGAATTTATTTGTGGACTCTCCATGCCATTGTAAAGAAATGTCTTTTGTGCTTCAGACAGAGCATACCATATTAAAAAAGTTTACAATTTACTTCTATTATCAAATGTGCTTCGTTCCCATGATATTCTGTGTTGACGAGATACTTAGGTAGGTGTCTGTAGCCCTACATGGCAGGAAACAGTGCTGCCATATAGTGCTCTTGCAAATGGTTAACATTCTTGCAAAACTGCTGCCATATAGTGCTCCAGACATGGGCTGGCTCCTAAGCTTACGTCCAAGAGATACCAAGAGAACAAATACAAATTGATAACAAAAGTAAATTAGAACGTTTTTTAAATTGCTGCTCTTTCTGAATCATGAAAGAAAAATGTTGGGTTTCATATCCCTTTAAGCACACACATATACTTTAAAAGGGAAGTAAACTTTGTTTAAAATGTTGCATAATTTAGCACTCTGTTCCTTTAATCAAGCAGGTCTAAGTCATAAATATGTTTGAGAATATTTGTATCCGAGTTACTGTTGTCGTCTTGTGTTTGGCACAGTGCCTGCAATACCTCACTGTTTACACTCGGGGCAGAATATTTTGATGACACTCTATTTATCTAACTATTTTACATTTTGTATTAGAAGTCTTGGCAAAACGCCTATAATAATTAATGTTCAGTATTAACACATGGGGTATATCTATAAATCGTACAAATGAGCCTTGAGATGTCTATGCTAAAGGAAAGCACAACATATCCGGCATAATCAGTCATTGCTATTTCATGAAATTGTCCCAAAAGCATAAATATAATCATTAGGATTCGTCTACTATTATAATACCATTAATAACTAGGAACTTTGTTCAGACCTATATACATTTATCATATAAATAAAGAATAGCTGTATACAGGGTGCATATAACATGACAATTTAAATGGCCGATGTTTAAAGGGACAGTGAGCATCTTGTAATCACAAGACATTAAAATGACACTAAACACATTTTGTGTTTGTGTAAAAATTGTGCTTTGTCCCACAGTCCCTAGAGAAGCCAAAAAGCAAATTATTTTCTAGTGAGCGTGAGAGCAGGCCTGCCCTCTGGGCAGGGTAAGAGGGACACCCAACCAGGTCACGCTCTTTTGAAGGGCCCCACAATTTCAGGGGTGATGCTATGAGAAGGTGCAATGTATATCTTTTATAGGTAACACTGAATGTTGTGACAGGTATGGACCATACCGGGGGCATGGCATACAGGTGGAGGGGAATAAGAGAGTTGGCTGTGGGGTCCCGCAAATTTGTCTTGCCCAGGGCTCCGCAAATGCTAAGGGTGTCCCTGCGTGAGAGAAGCACAATTTACACAAAAGAAAGAGGTGTATAATATTCTTTTAAAAGTCATTTTTGGCCCTATAATAGTTAATGAGTTCACAGTTTTAGGGCTTTAGGAACTTGTACCTTCTTTCAGGAAGAGTTTTTATTCAATTCCCCATCTTTAAATTTTTATCAAATGTGGCAACAGCATTAGGAAGAGGTTGGTGGATCCTGGGGCGAGTTGAAATATTTGAAACCTAAAAAGATCTCCTTTTCCAATATTCATACTAGGTTCACAGATCATAGCTAAACTGCTTAGATGTCTTCCCACTGTACTTGTTCCAACAGAGAAACACTGATCACTTTAACCTGTAGCTGTTGTGCTGATTGTCAGATATCTTGGCCAACTTAAGTATCAAACCTGTATCCGTAGAACCGTAGAGCTTAAGCCACAGGAAGGCTTCAGATTCTAGCTGGTTAAATTTTTGAATCACTTCTTTTATTTTCTGATTCTCTGGCTCCACCTGCCTGCTTGTTTTTATGGATCTCCCTTTTGCCCTGTTGCTGTTTGGACTGATGTCCGTTGCTGGCCCCTGACCTGTCTCTGGATTGTGGTCACATCTCACCCGCTGGGTCCATCTGCCTACAGTTGTTATGGCCATGGGGTTTTCTTCCTGTTTCCCCCCTTACCCTGTGTTAACCAGTTATTGCCCAGGAACTGGTGAAACAGGGGTGATCTCTCCTTGGGTGTGACACTGATACAGTTATTGCCCAGGAACTGGTGAAACAGGGGTGATCTCTCCTTGAGTGTGACACTGATACAAATTTATTGCAAAATTGTTTAAATTAAAAAATGTAAAGCATTTGTGCATTTTAACTTTGTTTACCATATCCCTTTAAATAAACACCCATGTAAATCTATGTAATTATTTTTTGTGTTTAATTCTAGGTATGCCTTTTATTCTAAGGTCTTTCAACTTCCTGAACACTGTGGGGTAGATTTACCTATTGCCGGGCAGACATGATTCGCTGCAGCAAATCATGTCCACCCGACATCGCTAAATACTGACAGCGTACACTGTCGGCATTTAACATTGCACAAGCATTTCTTGTAAAATGCTTGTGCAATGCCGCCCCCTGCACATTCGGGGCCAATCGGCCGCTAGCAGGGGGTGTCAATCATCCTGATCGTATGGTGGATGACAATTTAAAGTGAATGTAAACTCAAGACTAGTGCCCCACAGCATTGGATAGACTTTTAAAAATTAACAAGGGTTTAATTCATCAAATCTTTTATATGTATGTATTTTGCCCAATTTTTACCTATTTACCGCTGCAACGATAAGCGCAGCTCTCTCGCCCACCATATTGTTGAATTGATTGACAGATGACAATTTGTAAAAGAACTAATCCTTGTTTCTGCCCCGGGGCGTTCAGCCCCTTTGCATAAACATCACGGCTCGGGAGGAAACAAGGATTAGTTATTTTACGAATCGACATCTGTCAATCAATTAGACAAAATGGAGAACGGGAGAGCTACGCTTATCATCGCAGCAGTAAATAGGTAAAAATTAGGCAAAATACATACATATAAAAGATTTCATGAATTAAACCCTGGCTGATTTTTAAAAGTATATCCAATGCCATGGGGCACTACTATTAAATTTACATTCACTTTAAGGAGCAGCGGTCTTAATGCCGCTGCTTCTTAACTTACGTTTTCGGCGAGCCATAACATTCGGGCATAGAAAGCAGCATCTGCTGCTTGTTAAATCTACCCCTATGAGTCTAATGATCAAAAATTCACCAGCATAAAAAAGAAACTTCACAAAATCTTTAGGGGTTATTTGGAGCATTATTTTGCAATGTAGTTGTCTCTCCTTCAAGAACGTGCATTGCAAAATAAACAGTTCTCAAGCTCAAATTTGCCTTTCTAAAATTCGTTAAGGGATCTCACAGAACTGATGAGACGTCTTAGATTATATTGCCATAGTAGAGACCTATAGATAATCAGACAAGTTCTGTCTTGCACTGCACCGCATGTTGTCTAACATTAGAAAATAACAGTGTTTTCTAATGATTTCCACCAATACATTCAAATTCTTTTATAATTATTTTGATAGAGTAATCCTTATTCTTCTATGTTTATATGATAACAACTCAGAACTTCTAAGTTATATAGCTTTGAATTTTGATCATAACTGCTTTGAGTTTCTGCATTTCATAACCTCTTTCTCTACATTTTATAAAAAAATGTTTTATTGGTGCTTAAGTTGTTGACAATAAAACTACTTGTGTGGTTTAGTGTATTTATATTATTATTGTTGTTTTAATATCTGTTTTGTTCAGTTTCATACATAAATATACATATAATAACATGATTGCTAAAAACAGAACTTCACTTTTCTAGATTAAAAGGACACTAAATCCACAGAGATTCCATTTCAGCTCATTTACACTTGTCCATAATTTACTTTAGCAGGGGGATCCGTTAAGAAAAACAGGCTTTTTATTCAAGGATGTTAGTTTCAAAATGATGGTGCTCATTACTAAAATGAAATGTATCCAAAAACTGAAGTGTGCAATTAATGAAGTGTGTTAGTCTATCAGTGTAATTCGTTATCACAGAGAAGTCCAGATCTATGCATATATTATGCTTTTTGTTTATGTCTAAGGCACAATTTATGTTTATGTTATTTTGACTCATAGAGTCTGTAAAATCATTAAGAGACTTTCTAGACCATAAAAATGTCATCAACGTACCTTTATAAAGTACTAAGTTTGTGTTGAACAGTATTATCACCACTGTGGAAGCAAAAGAAATAACAATAAATAGTAACCTTCTACTCATTTACACATTTGTAATTGCTTCTCGTGTTTAGGCACATCTCATACATTCCCTATTTTAGCTTCCCCAATGCCTTTATAATTATGCAAAGCCATTTCACTTATGCTTACCCATCTCTCCTCTCAGCTGTCTAGAGTTATCTAGAAACTTGAGATGCTGTTGAAAATGAAGAGACCTCTCATAACTTTTTTCCACTCTCTCTATTGTTATGTTTATAATAAGAATTACAGTCATTCCATAAAACCCATAAAACCTATAAAACCAAATAAGGATTTAGAATTTTACTGAGAATTCCCAGAGCACAACCATAAATTCACCGGATATTTTTTTTATCATGTATTTTAGAGTACTCTGGGATCACCAGTAAAGTAAATGCAAATCAGTTGGGTCCAGTTTTTTTCTTTCTATAGGATAGCATCATTTATATTTATCATTATATTTTCTAATTCGTGTGCACCTCTTTTGTAACAATAAATCACCCCACCTTATCCCCAGTGACCAAGCTCTAGGGCCAGATCATCATTCACTTCATGCTTAAAATAACCTGTCCTCTGATACTGTCCATTCATTAGTCACAATCTACTCACTATTATTATTATTTTTTTCATTTTTGCTTTATGCATCAATTCTTTATTCCCCCAAAAAGTTAATCTATACTAGGAATATCATCATCTTTATTATATTTGTGTTATATAACCAGTGCCCAGTTTTGGTGGCCACTCTCAATATCTAAAAACACTTTAGCTTCTTGATACCATAAGAGTTTTATCTTTGCCAACCACCCCCTATATTTACTCCTGAAAATAATAAGCCATGGTATTGTAGGCCATACATTGTGACCTGCTGTTTTGCCTATCACATACCTATTGCTGTTTTACAAATATATCTCTTTAGTATGTATCTTATTTTTACTGAACGTCTTAGAAGCTTTGTAAAAATTGAGAATTTATCTGCCTGCTCTTTCCTTCAGTCTAAACCCTGTCTGCCCCTCATTAAATCAAACTTTATAACTTGACGGTAAAAATCCAATAGGCTTTTCTCATAGTTTTTTAGTGTCAGCTTCCCTGAGCTTCCCGTTAACGGACAGTGTTTTTGTTTTTATATTGACATGCAATACGCTAGTGTTTCATTAATAATAACAAATAATTGAACTGCCTTTATAAAGTGGCAGCTATGTAGTGCGATGTAGGTTAATGCCATTAATCATTGAGTCCAATAATCTAATCTTGATTTTTTTTATTTATGTATAAGGACAAAGGTTGTCATAATGTCATACAGTGAGGCCCATGCCCTCCTTACATTTCATTGTTTTCATTGACTGACATTATAATCTATAAACAGTGAATTTCTTTACATCTCCTCCCCCCCCTCGTTCATTTTGCTGTCCCCGCTAGTACTCATCTGTCGAACCAATGCCTGGCGCTTTTGCTCTAAAAGAATTATAAAAATCCTTGGGCTTAGGTTTGGAAAGCTACTGGTTGAAAGCGGCATCTCCCCACCCCCATCTCCCGCGGCGTTCTGCAGAGTTTGACGCATACTGAACTTTTGAACCCAGACAAAATTACAAGAGAAAAAAAATCCTTGGTCTACATTTCGTTTTCTATTTCTGCCGCATCTTTTCATTGTTACACAAGAGAGTCAGAGAGAGTTCAGTGCCCTTTCTCACATCCTTGCTACAAAAGGGACATAAGGAAAAACATCACATATAATAACCATCATCAGAACTAAGGCATTAAGAACAAAACCAACCATGCATAAATAATCTAAAATGTGTCTCAAAAGGAGGCATAGGGGGAGGGCATTGATGACTTTATAAAATCATGTTATAAAGTGATACTGTTCTGGAATGACCCGTGGATGTCATGTTTGGCATCAAGATAAAGAATCTTATATAGTTTACTTTCCTGTATTTTTTGTTTCAAGAGTTTGAAATGGTTCACTGATTCTGTTCTTTCTGCCAAGACCAATAAACTCCAAATGGCCCCAATTGTAACACGCTTGGTGTGAACAGCCATGTCAAGACAGCTGGAGGTAATTGGACAGTGCATTCTACAGATGGATTAAACAAAGAAGCAATTTATAGTTAGGAGCAAACAGTGACCCTTAACGTTATGGTTCAGACTGTACGATGACCTTGTACACAAAACTGAGCACCTGCATAGAGTGGTGAGGAACCAGAGGCCAACAACACTGTCCACAAAAGTTCTGTAGGACGAGGACTGTATCCACAATATTCTGCAAAGAACCTTGTAGACAAACATCATCATCATTTTCAATCAGATACGAATTGGAAACAAATACTATTGTGCTACAATACCTTTGTGTTTAGAAAATAATAAAAACAATATAAAACAGCACCGTTATTGGGTTTACCAGATAAAAATACAAAGGAAATTCTCAAACCATTTAAGTCTCTTCATCAGACATGGTGAGAAAATCTCAGCAAATTCCAACATTCACACAATATACTATTGAACCACAATATTTCTGTCATGTCATTTTTTTTTTTTATTATTTTTTTTTAGAGTTAACTGCAAAGTAAACAATTAGCATGGCCGGATTAGCAAGCACATATATATACATAATATATATATATATATATATATATATATATATATATATATATATATATATATATATATATATATAAATAAATATATATACAGTATATATATAAATCTATTTGAATATATACAGATATAGAGAGAGAGATTTTGTATATACATATATATATATATATATATATATATATATATATATATATATATAAAAATCTATTAAAATAAAAATGAACTTTTTTATGTGAAGAACATAGGAATTTAAAGTATTTCTAAATAAAAACACATTAAAACATGGTAAAAAATGAATACAAATTATATTGTATGTTTAAAGGTATTTGAACTGGGCTCAAAAGTGTGTATATATGTATATTGGTGCGAAATACAACAACATTTAAAATTAGGGGGAGGTAAAAGATGAGTTTAAAATCCTCCACTACGCACAAAATATAGAGAAAATAACTCATTGTGTAGTTCATTAACAAATCTACTGGGATGGTAATGAATCACTGCACTAACCCTAGCTAAGCTTATAAGCTGTGTGAACAGCGATACTTTGGCGTAAAGGGAATCTGCTGAAAAGCAGACTTGAAGTAAAAAGGTGTGTCATTGTGAACCTAATTTGCATATCTTACCCAGAATCCTTTGCTGCATTGGAAACACTGT
Organism: Bombina bombina; assembly: GCF_027579735.1. NCBI lineage: Eukaryota > Metazoa > Chordata > Amphibia > Anura > Bombinatoridae > Bombina > Bombina bombina. The sequence continues at coordinate 23,501,412 of NC_069506.1, read as the reverse complement.
AATTCAGAGGTTTTCTGTGAGAAAAAAAGCCTTCTGGCCTGTCTAGATTTGTTAATGAAATACACAATGAGTTATTTTCTCTATATATTGGTGTGTATATATGTGTTTATACATATGTATTGTGCACATACATATTTATATAAACACATAAATACACATGTATACATATATACATATATAGTCATGTATACATACACACATGCACATATTTACACACAGACACACACATAGATAGATAGATAGATAGATAGATAGATAGAAAATGCACTCTCTGGATTTATAAATTCAACAAGCTTTACTCCGTGATGTTTCAAGGTTTTTACCCCTTCCTCAGACAAAAAATCAGTGAACAATGAAAAGATATACACATTGGACTAATAGAGCCCATTCCAGTCAAACACTTTGCTGTATAGCATATCCCTTTTTAACCCTTTTAAAATCATTTTATCAATATTTAAATTGTATTTTTAATAAAAAAGTATATATATAAATGTAGACTTTACTTCAGGTCTCAAGTTTGCTAGTCTAAATATTCTAGCGCAGTGCTGACTTTTGCTTGACCACAACCTATAACTTTCAACCTGTAATATTCGTGGAAGTTATCTCGATCGCAGTCTCCATTGATGAGTAATGGTTGCTCTACAGCAGTGGTCTCAAAGTACAGGCCCCAGGGCCAAATTTGGCCCTCAAGATAGTTTCATCTGGCCCTCCCTTGCTTAATAGGTAAATCAATTTAATTTGGGCAGTCAATTTTTTTAAGGTTCAAAGAGGTGTAACTAGTTAATATTCTCTATAGGCACTCACAAGACAAATCTAAAGACAAAGCATCCAGTGTAGACTCTCACCACGCACTGCGTTGGGTAAATATCGCTTTTTACGTTGCTATACAGTTCCAAGATGATCACTTCACTTGGTACTCACAAGAAAAATATAAAACTGTGTAGGTCTTTTGTGGGCTACAACTCCCACTATTCACTACTACTTGGATAAATGTCACTTCCATTTCCTAGTATATCCAGTTTTGGAGCACTTATTCAGTTCAAGCGGCCCCCATGGGAGAAGAACACTTAGCCAGTGGTCCCCAGATACTTTGAGTTTGATACCCCTGCTCTACAGTGATGTCGCCCACACAAACTCTTGTGATTTACCATTGACTTGTAATATTAAGTTGCGCACTAATGTTAGCGTGGTCCAGCGATATTACGTATTGCTACACGCTGTATCAGTGATGCACCACTTGTAATCTAGCCCAGAGTCTCTTTCACAGTACATATAAAATTATATATATATATATATATATACTGTATATATACTAAAGCTATTCTCTTATTTTACACCTTCAAAAATACTGGTTAGTGACGTTCTCCATCTTCACACTAGACACCTCCATTTTTTAATTGAAGTATTCTTGTGCCCCGTGACAGAAGCGCTGCACATCCACTTGTAATCTAGCACTAAGGGGCCAAATTATCAAGCTTCGAATTGAGCTTGATGCCCCTGTTTCCGCACGAACCTTCAGGCTTGCCGGAAAAAGTAGTCTAAAGACCGCTGCTCCCAAATTTGTTTGCTGCCTCTGAGGATGCGTTCCTCAATCCGCCCGATCCTATACGATTGGGATGATTGACACCCCCTGCTATCGGCCTATTGGCTGTGAATCTGCAGGGGGCGGCATTGCACAAGCAGTTCACAAGAACTGCTTGTGTAATGATAAATGCTGACAGCAAATGTTGTTGACATTTATCGATGCACAGCGGACATGATACGCTACATCGTATCGTGTCCGCTCGCACTTTGTTAAATTGACCCCTAACTGTTCAACCCCACCAAATAGGTAAAGTTCTAAAATCAGCAGTTGTATATAGTCACCAATCACATATTCTAATGATTTACAGCAGGGATGGCCAACATACCGTCCTCAAGGGCCACATTCGGCCTTTGTCACTAGTTTTTGAGGGACTCATTCTCTGTGTGATTTCGTGAATTGGCATTTTCATCAAATCATGTACCTATTGGGATGGTACCTTGTGTTTTGCTCACTAAATGGGATTCCATTGATGGTCATGGACTGCAAAGCTTAAAATGAGTGCTAAAAACTGCTATCCCCTCCAGCAGTGAAGCAGTTAACTCAGGATGCACACAACAGGCCTGTTCCCTCTTGTAGTTAGAGGTTTTTGCCAATTAACGTCAGCACCTTGACAAGCACTTTCACACTCCTGTGTGTTAAGATTAGGGGGTTGGGGACGGGGGTTATCAAGAGTTTATCCAGTTGGCAGACAGCGCGTCTTCACTGAACCGGAACGCGCCAGGACAGTCAAGAGTCTCACTTAAAAAATGAATGGGATTTGCTGTTGAATTAATAATCTAAATTCACATTCATCTGTCCCAGAGAGAAATATTATAAGAATAATTTGCAGTTACAGTATGAAATAAGATACGTCTGCACAACAAGTATAGGAATACGTTTAATAACATGCTCTTTATAATAACAAAGAAGCAAATGACACGCCATAGCTGTGGCGCAGCATGGAGTATTTTGCTTCTGTTCACCTTAAACAAGTATTCCCTAACAATATGTTCTATATGAGGCTGATAAATGAGAGGTTTTGATTAACTAGTATTCCTTAATTAACAATTTATCCCCAAAAATCCACATATACTTTAAGTGTGAATATTTTAGAAAATATTTAAACTTTTCCAAAGGATTGGCCTGGTTGAAATAGGTTGTGCTGAGAGTAATCACCTTGACTGAATATTGCTGCCTTGAATAAAGTTGCCATCTGAAGTGCACACAACATACAACTCAAGGTTCAAATCTGTGTAACAATTTGACTTTCCTGGTATTCATCACTTGACCTTTCATCTTTGACCTTGGAAGTGACAAAGATTAAGCCTTTCAGCCATGTTTTCCTGGAAACTTATCAGGGCTGGGAATAAAAAGCACCCCTGGAAAATTTGGAGACCAGCCCTGTTTTTCATTGTGTCAGTAATAGGCATACACCCTATTTTTCTCAAAGGGGATAACTGGGATACTCCTACCTCCAATATTTAGTTTGTATTAAAGGGACAGTCTACACCATAATATTTATTGTTTTAAAAGATAGATAATCCCTTTATTACCCATTATCTAGTTTTGCACAACCATCACAGTTATATTAATACACTTTTTACCTCTGTGATTATCTTGTATCTAAGCCTCTGCAGACTGCCCCCTTATTTCAGTTCTTTTGACAGACTTGCATTTCAGCCAATCAGTGCTGGCTCCTAGGAACTCCACGTGCGTGAGCACAGTTTTTCTCTATATAAAACAAATGAACTAACACCCTCTAATGGTGAAAAACTGTCAAAATGCCCTGAGCTAAGAGGCAGCCTTCAAGGGCTTAGAAATTAGCATATGAACCTCCTAGATTTAGCTTTCAACTAAGAATACAAAGAGAACAAAGCAAAATTGGTGATAGAAGTAAATTGGACAATTGTTTGAAATTGCATGCCCTATCTGTATAATAAAAGTTTGATTTGGACTAGACTGTCCCTTTAAACGTGCCAGATTGTTGTTATACAGGCACCCTACAACCCAATTGCATCAAATAATCACCACTTTAAATAGTGGCTTTCCAGCCTCAGCTGCTGCAGCCCACCAGGAAATCTCCTGGTATCCTGGTGGGCCAATCTGGCGTTGACACTTATGAGTTATACATGCTGCAGGGTAAGAAGGACAGAACATTTATTGTGCCTCTGGCCACCATGAATAGTGCTGATGAACAGCACAATACAAATTCCTTCCTGCACACCCTGTAGCATGTGTAACTCATAAATGTCCAGGAAAACATGGCCAAGGTGGCAACCCTAATCACCATCCAGTAGAAACATGCGTTTGACCCACTGTTTGTTTGGCAGAACCTATTATTGCTACTGCACAACCCTTCCCTAATCGAGCCAGATACCAGCTCTACTATCCAGGGGGCAGCAAACCTTGAGTGGTAGTTTTTTTTATTTAAGAGATATTAAACACCTCTTGCATTATTTTGTAAATATTGTGCTTGTATCACGATCTGTAGAGATGGCAAAAAATAAAATCTGTAACCTGAGTTTCCAGAATGTTTCAAATTGCCTAAACCAGCTATTTGATCTGCAGCATTTGTAGTTTGCAGATTTTTTTTTTAAACCAGTCTAGACAAGGAATTCATATAAAAGGAGCTTTATTGACCCATCAGAGTCTCTAACCAACAAGTAACTTTTCATGTTTAAAGGGACAAAATGTTTTAAGATTTGTATATAAAATGTTTAGTTATACACAAAGAAACAACTTTGCAATATATTTTCATTATTTATTTTGCCCCATTTTCATGTAATTTCACTTTGAATATTGAGCAATTTCTAATTCTCAGTGCGTGAAGCACCGTGCTGACTTATCAAGGCTAACCCTGCTACATACCCGTCCCTAATGGACTTTATCTGATAGCAACTGCAAAACAGAGTACTATATACTTCCTTTTTGACAGTGTCTTGTTCGCTGAAGATTAAAGCTCAGATTGGCTCCTACAAATAAGGCAAATGGTTGGTGGAGTTTTGATATTGAAAAAGAGTAAAAAGGATGTTAATTTGCTTTAAAAAACATTAACGCTTGGCTAAAGTTATTTTATACAACACAACAGAAATGTCTGGTAATTAACAAGGTGTTAACTGTCCCTTTAAGAGCCAGGCAGTATTGTTTAGCGGCCCTAATGAACAAATACAGGTCATTTTGTATGAATTCCTTTGTTGGACTGATTTGATTTTTCGATTGCATTGCAGGATTTGGCATTCTTCATCCAGGACAAATGAGATTGGTGCTGTTTTAAGTTTTGCTTATTTTATTATTTGTTTTGGCCTCACTTGGGAGTGTGAGACAAAGTACAGTTTTTACACAAAACTTATAGGTGTTTATTGTCTTTAACTTTATTTAAAAATCATAGATCTCTGGTCGTCTTCTTTTGAGGGTTCATGACCCCTCTGTGTGTCCCTGGTCCACAGGTCTGATAAATATATGAGTCAGATATGAGCTAAATATGTTGCCAGTGAATTTCCCAGTGCATCTGGCCATCCCAATAACACAGCTAAGCGCTGTCCTTCTGTGCATAGTTTTCCTGTCATTTTCCCCTGAGGCATCTCTGTCTTTGTCAAACATTGTTATAACTTAGGCTGTTTAGTTACATATCTCTACATCAGAGGTTTTCAAAGACTTAGACAATGTTCGTTCCCTAGGGTTCCCACCTCAGCCATGTTAACCTGAACAGTTATGAGTTACACATGCAGCAGGGTGTGCAGTGAGGAACATGAATAGGGCTGTCCAGCAGCAATATTCATGTGCTATCCAGCCGCACAATACTTGTTCCTCCCTGCACATCTGCAGCATGTGTAACTCATAACTAAGCTAACATGGCAATAGTGGCCACCCTAGCCTCCCCTCTGATGAAATTTACAAGACTGTGTCCACCATGATAGATGTTACTTCATTTTTTCTGTTTAAAGAAAATTGTAATATTTATTTGAGTTTTATTTTGGGATATTTCCATCTGATCCAGGGTTCACACACAGCTCTTAAGAGCAGATTCTGCACAACCACAAGAGCTGAACTCACATTACAATTTTCACTTTGTTACTCCTGTGTTACTAAACACAAGTTACTGGTCAAGCCAACAAACGCAACGCAGTCCCTGTGCGATTTTGACCTCAGCGCCTCTCTTCAATCTACATCCTGCTCTTTGCCTTATTCCACCACAACATGTCAGTGTCATCTCTTAAAAAGTGTTGTATGTTTTGCCCCAGTCAGCTGCTGCTTGTGGTTTCCATAGGATAGTGTAAAGTGTCATTGCTGCCCTGCTTCCCCGTGTATGCTTTAGCGCCCCCTTGTGGAGCTGTGATTCCCATTTGCTTTAGATTGACCTGTACTAACTAAAGAGGTTATTTACTTCAGTGTTTCTAAATCGCGGTCCTCAAGTACTCCAACAGGCCAGGTTTTCATTATAGCTCAACCAGTTGACAGGTGATATAATCAGCTGATCAGTAACCATGGTTACGAACCTGCTCCCACCCATCAGCTGATTGTTTCACCTGTGCACTGGTTCAGCTATAATGAAAACCTTGCCTGTTGGGGTGACTTGAGGACCGCGTTGAGAAATAAAGATTTACTTAAATCAATGACTAGGGAGCGTGGGAAAAGTTAAAATGTACCATGAACAAAATGCTCTTTATTGTTCATATTATTTCATAATTTGGACACAAAAGCTATTTTTATAAATGGAAGTATCAATGTGTTTCTTCTGTCAAATTCTGTAAACAATTTTCAGACCTGACCATATTTAGGGAATAACATTTATCATCAGTCATTTTCCTCACTCAGCTCCAGAGACCTGCGTAGATAATGATTTCTGGTCCTTAAAACGGAAGTATAGTCAATATTATACATTCATGGTTTAGGGGCATATTTATCGAGCTCTATATGGAGCCTGATGCCCCGTGTTTCTGGCGAGTCTTCAGGCTCGCTGGAAACACAAGTTATGAAGCAGCGGTCTAAAGACCACTGTTCCATAACATGTCCGCCTGCTCTGAGGCGGTGGACAGACATCACTGGAAATCAACCTGGTTGATTACGATCTGGTTGATTGACACCCCTGCTAGCGGCGGATTGGCTGCGAATCTGCAGGGGCCGGCATTGCATCCGCAGTTCACAAGAGCTGCTGGTGCAATGATAAATGCAGAGAGCGTATGCTGTCAGCATTTATCAATGTGCAGAGGACATGATCCGCAATATCGGATCATGTCCGCTCGCACAATGATAATTCAGCCACTTAGACAGACAACGCAAATAAGGAAAACAAACCTTCTCAATTTATTTTATCAAACTTGCTTCATTCGCTGGGTATCCTTTGTTTAAGAGTAAATCTAGGCAGGATCATAGGATCTTAGGAGTGTGCACGTGTCTATCAGTGTTTGCAACATTGTAGCAGTCTTATAAGTTGTTGCAAACTCTGTGGCCATACAATTCCCAAGCTTATTGAATTTGGCACCTCAGGACACTTTATAAGTCCTTGGATGGGTCTTTTAAGCCGCCTGTTTGTTCACGGGTATTTTCAAACAGTCTTTTACATTGCGCCTGTATTAAATATTCTGAAATGGCCACTGGAGACATTCTAAATAGTTTGTTAACAAACATAGATTCATTAAATCTCCATGAATCCCTATTGGAGAGGACTGGATACAGTCAACACAATACGGATTTACATACAGTATGTATAGGAGCACATACAAGTAGATGTGATGACTACATGATCTCATGTACAGATATGAGGATCACTTCAGTAGATCTGCATCTGCAATTGGCCTGATTTGATATTTCATATATGATTGTATTTCTCTCTCACACAGGTGTGATTGTTACTAAAAGTACAGGTGTTATTAAAATAATCTTTTTACAGGAGATTGCATAATCGTGGCCTTGAGAGTTACCTATTGAAATCTGTTTCCATCTGCACCACTGCGGATCTGCATCTAAATGCGGTTGCTGCTACAGACAGAATCCTGTGCACTGTTTTTCTATCGCTATACAGGTGTTTCACAATTTTCCCAAGGACTGTTTTTAAAGGGACACTTTACTTGAAAATTGTTATTGCTTAAAAATATAATCAGTCTATTACCCATTCCCCAGTTTTATATAACCAACACTGTTATATTAATATAGTTTTTATCTCTATGATTAACTTGTATTTAAGCCTCTGCAGACTGCTCCTTATCTCAGTGATTTTTTACAATTTGCACTTTAGTCAATCAGTGCTGGTTTTTGCATAACCATTTTCATTCTTCATTGCAGTGAGCACAATGTTATCTATATGATACACATGAACTAGCACTATCTAGCTGGTGTGCTTTTCACCTGTAGAAATAGTGAGCGCTTAGGTAATAATGTATATTGATTTAACAATGTTGGTTGTACAAAGCTGGATAATGTGTAGTAAAGGCATTATCTATCTTTTTAAATAAGAAAGTCAAGTAAACTGACCCTTTAAACAAGTTAGGCCCAGTTCCATTTTGGTGTGAACTGTACAAAAAATGGTGACTGTGAGTTTCTATGTAAAACACATAAAATATATATATATATTACAGGGTTTTCACTGTAATTGTCAACCCTGCTTCCTTGCTGCTTACCCTTAAGACCCTTAAATTAGATCCTGCAATCGTGAACAGCTTTTATAGTAGACGCACCTCCATGCATACTAAGTCCAATCTTGTTCATGACAGTGCATCTATTATTAAACTCACAGTCACAAATGCTCGTTCCAGATTACAAGTTCAATAATATATGCACTGACGTTAACTAGTTTGGACTTAGCGTGCATGGAGGATTTTTTTTTTTATTAATAAACCTTTGCTTCACAAGTGTTTTGTCTAAATTTAACTTAAAGGGACAGTCTACTTCAGAATGTTTATTGTTTAAAAATATAGATAATCCCTTTATTAGCTATTCCCCAGTTTTGTACCAACACAGTTATATTAATATACTTTTTACCTCTGTGATTACCTTGTACCTAAACCTACGAAGACTGCCCCTTATTTAAGTTCTTTTGATACACACACGCATTTTTAGCCAATCAGTGCCCTCTCATAAGTAACTCCACAGTGGTGAGCAAAATGTTATCTATATGACACACATGAACTAATGCCCACTAACTTTGAAAAACTGTCAAATGTATTCAGATAAGAGTTGGCCTTCAAGGGCTTAGAAATTAGCATATGAGCCTACCTAGGTTTAGCTTTTAACTGTAAAGTTGTTTACAATAACATGCCCTATCTGAATCCTGAAAGTTTAATTTTGACTAGACTGTCCCTTTAAATTCTTTATTTCCCTAGCATTGTGTGTTGTTACACAAACTAGCAAGTGATTTGTTTACTTCAGATCTCAAAAAGAACTACATTGTGCAGCGCTTTTTTGTGATTAAGTGACCACTTGTGCTAATAGCATTTCTTGTGCTATCTATTGAAAGCGTAGAGGGGCTAAAAACATTTCGGCTGCATTAAGATACTTTGGTTAAAATATTAAACATCCACTTGCAATACTAGATTTAGCATTATTCTTTGTTCATGGTCACTCAAAAGATAATGAACCCTGCACTATCAATTACATTGCACTTGCAATCTAGTCCATAGCTTGGGACATTAGTGCAAAAAACTAATTACAGAATTTTAATTTTGCATTAGAATTTCACTAATAAAGTTTATATCATAGCCTGAGTTATGCAGCGATTCAGTACTATAATCTGTAATTGAGAACTTCTTATTCTGATGAAACCTATAATGATGCACTTGGATTCAGCCCCTTGGTACCAGGAGGCTGTATAAACCCTAGACAGTGACCACATCTGCACCTGGGTCTGTGTGCAGAGTGTAAAAGGGAAAGAAAAATCTCTGGACTGTAACGGATTGTTCTTCCAACCATAGCTAATCAGAGATGTCCCCTTGTTAATTCTCCAAAGCAGAATTACAGCCCTGGTAACAAGTGTTATAATTATCAGGCCCAAGCAATCCTTCTGATTATATTTTCCTTCGGGCTGTTGTCATGCCATCTATAAGTGGCACAGTCTGCTGTGACATGGAGCCTTCTCTCAGGGTGGGGCACTGTTGGGCCCATGTCCTATTTTCTGTACATGATCAAGCTTCCCACTGGGTAATGCTAAGAGCAAAACGTCCTCAGGCAAAAGGCATTATGAAGAGGGTAAAAGCGTATGGCTAGTTACGTAGGGTGTATGCAGCTCTGTTTAGAGATATTCCTTTGAGCTGTGCGTTACAGAAACAACATGAATAATAACGGTCTGAGTTAGAGGTGACACTGATAGTGTGAATGAACACAAAAATGATTAGGACAAGCAGATATGATTGGTTGTTCTCTGGAATGGTCTGTAGTTGAAAGGTTATATGTTTCAAATATCTACAATAAAAGAATAAATGGAGGTCTCTCAAATACAGAATGTGTATCTTCTAACTATCCATCAGTATGGTTTCCCTGACCAGTCCTAGAACAGCTAGGGTTTCAACCTGTCCAGGATTGACCCAGTCAGTCTGGGTTTCAAACTGTTTTCCTGCTTACACAGACCTTCACCTGGACAATGCACTTCTTTCCCACTGTTCACCCACCCACCCACTATTGTGTAAACTCAGTGCCTAGCATGTATGGCAGCAATACTTTGCCATCCATACAAGTCAAGAAGGTTTATAAAAGTTCACAAGCTAAATGAGGGTCCAAGAAACAGAAGTGGCCCTTGCTGATGGTGTGTGACTGCCAGGAGCTTGGGCTGCTGGAGGGAGATTTAAGCTTTGACAACCCCATGGCACACGAATGGGTGAGTCTCCTGGCCTGGAGATTGTGTATAGTGACAGCCATAACCAATACTCTGTGTACAGAACTAGCCTAACAGGTTTTCCCTAATAGAAGAAACCCATTCAGTTTGTTCTATCTCGTGACACCTTCACCAAGTCTTTGGCTAATTCTGTCTAAGAACAGCCATAAATAATGCTCTGTATATAGCACCACAGTGTATAGTGTAGCAAAAATCTGTCTATAGTGACCATCAAAAGAAGAACTCTATGTGGTAACAAGCTTTCAAGTAGCACTTTTCTGTGTGATCTGTGAAACCCTTCCATTAGGGCTGCCACCTGTCTGGGATTGACCTGGGCAGTCCATATTTTAAATTGTGTCCCCCATTTTACTGTTTACACAGGACTGGAAAGACTGATGTCTGGGTTTACTCAATTCCCAGACTTTTCTCACCCACTTCCTACACAAATTGTTTTTGCTGCGGTATGTGAGCTGCAAGAGTTTCGGGTTTGGCCTGAGCAAAAGATGGCAACCCTAGGCACAGTAGCTCAGCTAATAAAACATTAGACCATAGCCAATATGGAGGCTTCTGTCTATTATATAGCTAGAGAACAGGGGTACAAATAAATCTTAGACAACAATTACTCATTAATGGGACATTTAACTAAACATAATTCTATCATTCATATGAACACTATTTAAAATATGCGAAAGACAAATATTTGTTTATACAAAAATAAAGTGTTTTTTTTTTTTTAAATTATTTTTATTTCATTTAAACCTAAACCTTGCCAGATCAGGCGGCATTTTTCTCGCCGACCCTCACAGGTTGGAATTATCATAAAAAGAGGCAGTCCCTGCGAGTGGCGAGATGTCTCCTATTGAAATTAATGGATCCTGCAGGAAGGGAAACTTCACTGTGTAGTGCAAAGTTAGCAGTGAGCAGGGGGGGGCACTTTATAAATGAAATCCTTCAGCCAACATTAATCACATTACGCTGCTTCCTGTGTTTAATATCTTACAATGACCTATATTTTCGCTTGCATTTGTTTTTCTATTAGGGTATTAAAGGGATAGGAATATAAAAATTAAACTTGCATGATTTAGATAGATTATGTAATTTTAAGACACTTTTAAATTGACTCCTATTTTCAAATGTGCTTTGTTCTCTTGGTATCCCTTGTTGAAAAATAATACGCACATATCCCACACTAGCGGAAGCTAGCTGCTGATTGGCTTGCACACATTTGTCTCTTGTGATTGGCTAACTAGATCTGTTCAGCTAGCTGCCAGTAGTGCAATTCTGTTCCTTCAGCAAAAGATAACAAGAGAATTAAGCAAAATTAATAATAAAAGTAAATTGAAAAGTTGTTAAAAATTGAATATTCTATCTGAATCACGAAAGAAAATGTTGGCCTTTCCTGTCCCTTTAAGTATTTTGAGTATTTTGACAAAACATCACCACCTTTTCATTTGCGATAAAAAGTGAGAGCTGTAGGTTGGAAATGTTTAGAGAACTATGCAGTAATATGAAAGTAAATTTCTTACACACCCATGTTCACCCAATTTTACAATAAAACAACAATTACGCTTTGTATTTTGTACTTATATGTACACATTTGCGCATCCAGTGTACTTAAATTCCAATTAATGCTGTGCATATTTAATACAATTTATTCCTGTGTAATTTACATAGAAATTTAGCATTTTTGATAAAATATGATTTTTGGTGAAGGATTTTGTTAGGATTTTTGATGCACCTTAACAATACAATTTTTTCCTGCGTATTTTTGTGTAAATCGTTTAATTATTCATTTTGCAAGATTTTTAAAATACAAATTTTATTGTGCACTTTTGTAATATCCGCATCTCCTCCCCATACTAAAATGCAGCATACGCCCGTAGCGAGACACCCAGTTTTCAGGTTAAAAAGTGTCTTTAGATCATTCCACCTGGGAAATAGAAGTACTGGCAGCATTTAAAGGGACAGTCTAGGCCAAAATAAACTTTCATGATTCAGATAGAGCATGTAATTTTAAACAATTTTCCAATTTACTTTTATCACCAATTTTGCTTTGTTCTCTTGGTATTCTTAGTTGAAAGCTTAACCTAGGAGGTTCATATGCTAATTTCTTAGACCTTGAAGCCCACCTCTTTCAGGTCGCATTTTAACAGTTTTTCACCACTAGAGGGTGTTAGTTCACATATTTCATATAGATAACACTGTGCACGGGAAGTTATCTGGGAGCAAGCACTGATTGGCTAGACTGCAAGTCTGTCAATAGAACTGAAAAAAGGGGCAGTTTGCAGAGGCTTAGATACAAGATAATCACAGAGGTTAAAAGTATATTATTATAACTGTGTTGGTTATGCAAAACTGGGGAATGGGTAATAAAGGGATTATCTATCTTTTAAAACAATAACAATTCTGGTGTAGACTGTCCCTTTAATAATCTCGCCAGCCCAGAGACCTTTAGTTCATCGGGCCCTAAGTATTTGGTCTACAGCAGGGTATTTATTATTACAATTACCAATTGGATATTATACAGGACTTCACTTTTGTATTTTCTTGTCCTTCCTTCTTCTAAGGATACCACCTTGGACTATTTTGGGTTTACATTTAAACACATTATTGTGTTTGTTATTTACTTTTGTGTATAATTACAAGGTTTCATTTTTGTGTGTTTTTTTTTAGGATTGCGCTTTCTATGGTTGGGAGATGTCTGTATTTGCAATACTGTTCTGTCTAGGAAACTTTACCTATAATTAAAACTGTATAAATGTTTTTTTTTTTGTTTTGCTGTGTTATTAAAGGGCCAGTAAACTTAAAAAATTAGTGCAGAACTATATAACATTATCTTGCTAAACAACCCTCATACAAATGCAGATATGAAGTAAAATAAAACAAAGCTACCTTCAGTGGGGTTTGCCACTTTTTTATGGGAGAGGAAATAGAAATCTGAAGTGCTGGGCTTTCTCTCCTGATCATCTTTGAAGGGACAGTGTACTTAAAAATTGTTATTATTTAAAACTAAACCCGCTAACCAAAGGACTTAGAATATCGTGATCGCCTTCACTTATTCTCCCCCATAGACTTCAATAGAGAGCGCTGAAGAAGAACCTAACATTTATCGCTCACTCATTAAGATATGAATATTTCACATTCCAATGTTCTTCACATCAGAATTTGTTTATTTTTTCTTGTAAATAGATATTTATATATATATATATCTGTATTTACCTATACCTGTTTATCAATTTCTATAGATATATAGGTATAAATATCTATTTTACATTAACACAGATATATAGATATAATTAAAGGGGCAGTCTAGTCAAAATAAAATTTTCATGATTCAGATAGGGCATGTCATTTTAAACAACTTTCCAATTCCCTTTGTTCTCTTGGTATTCTTATTTGAAAGCTAAACCTAGGTAGGCTCATATTCTAATTCCAAAGCCCTTGAAGGCCGCCCCTAATGTCAATGCATTTGACAGTTTTTCACAGCTAGCTGGTGTTAGTTCATGTGTACCATATAGATAACATTGTGCTCACACCAGTAGAGTTACTTATGAGCGGACATTGATTGGCTAAAATGCAAGTCTGCCAAAAAAAACTGAAATAAGGGGGCAGTCTGCAGAGGCTTAGATACAAGGTAATCACAGAGATAAAAAGTGTATTAATAAAACCATGTTTGTTATACAAAACTGGGGAATGAGTAATAAAGGGATTATCTATCTTTTATAATAAAACAATAAAAATTATGGCGTAGACTGTCCCTTTAATAATAAAAATAAATAAAAAATTCTATGTGAAGAACATAGGAATGTAAAATATGTATAATGCGATTCGTGTTTCACGCTTTCGGTGTAATGCAGTTCTGGGTTAGAATTAGTAATCTTAAAGCGCGTATTTATATTGTGTTTAATGCACCTTTTTTAACGCACTACCCTTACTAGAAGTTTTTAGTCGCGCTAACCCAACGAGTGTAAAATGCGATTGCGCTCTTGTGATCACGTTTACTGTCAACTTGTAATATGAGCACTATTTCCGTTGTGTGCAAAAAAAAATATCGCTTGCGAGCAACAGTCAGTGCGCCACTTGTAATCTAGCCCAGAATGCATAAATCTCGATCACAACATTGGTAAAATCATTATGCAAACGACTTTATGCAATGCATGTACACATGTGGTGCGTTAATGATAGCATGCACGAAAACCAACATTGCTTGACCACACTACCATTAGCATTTAGCACGCTTTTTTGATATTATAATATAAGTTCATAGTAAAGCTCGTAAACAAGAGAAGGGTAAGCGTGGCCAACTTCGCTCGAGCGGAACCTATACTAAAAATGGAAATTGCGATCATGCTAATTTGCGCTGGTATTACAAGCTAAAAGCTATAGTTTAGTGCAATTTCAGACCTGAAGTAAACTGTAAGGATTAAAAAAAAGTTGCACAAAACACACAAAAAAAATAAAAAATAAAATATACACATATATACAATTTTTTATAAAAATATAACATATTAATATTAATAAAGAGTTAAAGGGAATATAGCAAAGAGTTTGACTAGAAAGGGTTTTATATATATATATATACTCTTGAGCCCTTCCCAGTCAAATACTTTGGAACATGCAATATCATTTGTATTCATTTTTAATATGTTTTTAAAATAATTATTTTAAATTCCAATGTTCTTCACATAGAATTTTTTTTTATTTCAAAATAAATGTTTCTATATATATATATATATATATATATATATATATATATATATATATTGTATATGCAATATCTATCTATTAATTTAGATATAAATGTAGATTGTAGTAGCCTTATTAGTTCAGTAGTTGAATATCCAAATAACACGAGTTTTGCATTATGCAGTAATAGCTTTCTTTCATGTAATTAGCAAGAGTCCATGAGCTAGTGACGTATGGGATATACATTCCTACCAGGAGGGGCAAAGTTTCCCAAACCTCAAAATGCCTATAAATACACCCCTCACCACACCCACAAATCAGTTTTACAAACTTTGCCTCCTGTGGAGGTGGTGAAGTAAGTTTGTGCTAGATTCTACGTTGATATGCGCTCCGCAGCAGGTTGGAGCCCGGTTTTCCTCTCAGCGTGCAGTGAATGTCAGAGGGATGTGAAGAGAGTATTGCCTGTTTGAATTCAATGATCTCCTTCTACGGGGTCTATTTAATAGGTTCTCTGTTATCGGTCGTAGAGATTCATCTCTTACCTCCCTTTTCAGATCGACGATATACTCTTACATATACCGTTACCTCTACTGATTCTCATTTCAGTACTGGTTTGGCTTTCTACTACATGTAGATGAGTGTCCTGGGGTAAGTAAGTCTTATTTTCTGTGACACTCTAAGCTATGGTTGGGCACTTTTATATAAAGTTCTAAATATATGTGTTTAAACATTTATTTGCCTTGATTCAGGATGTTCAACGTTCCTTATTTTCAGACAGTCAGTTTCATATTTGGGATAATGCATATGAATAATTCAATTTTTTCTTACCTTAAAATTTGACTTTTTTCCTGTGGGCTGTTAGGCTCGCGGGGGCTGAAAATGCTTCATTTTATTGCGTCATTCTTGGCGCGGACTTTCTTGGCGCAAAAATGTTCTTGTCATTTCCGGCGTCATACGTGTCGCCGGAAGTTGCGTCATTTTTTTGACGTTTTTGCGCCAAAAATGTCGGCGTTACCGGATGTGGCGCCATTCTTGGCGCCAAAAGCATTTAGGCGCCAAATAATGTGGGCGTTTTTTTTTGGCGCTAAAAAAATTGAGCGTCATTGTTGTCTCCACAATATTTAAGTCTCATTATTTATTGCTTCTGGTTGCTAGAAGCTTGTTCATTGGCATTTTTTTCCCATTCCTGAAACTGTCATTTAAGGAATTTGATCAATTTTGCTTTATATGTTGTTTTTTCTATTACATATTGCAAGATGTCTACGAGTGACCCTGAGTCAGAAGCCACTTCTGGAAAAACGCTTAACTGAGTTTCAGTTCTACCAAAGCTAAGTTCATTTATTTTAAATGTTATAAATGTTTATCTTTAGCTATGGTTTGTAATAAGTTATTATGTTATACTTTTACATGCGGATTCCATTAGTATTTATGCTTTATATATTTTCTTTTCTTACAAGAAATATTTAGAAGACTTATAAGAAATATTTTTCTGATTCTATGTTAAAGGCTTTGTCTGACTTCGTGCCTTCTAATAAAATTTTTAGGTCTTTTTCACTTCTTTTTTAATTATTGAAGTTTCAAATGACCAACAACATACTGATTTATCCTTCTCTGATGATGTTTTTTTCTCTTTCAGAAATTTTCTTCATCAGATATTGACACTAACAAATCTACTTTTTTATTATTTTTCTATTATTAAAGTACATTTGTTCTTTGTTGAAAAGGTGTTGATTATTTTGGATATTAAGGTAACTAGTTATTTAAGACTAGCTGACATTATTTCTGCCTATTTATTTCTTCTGTGTTTTCAGAAGTTTTCTTTCCAATTCCCTATACTAGGGAATGGAATAGGCTGAGAATTTCTTTTATTCCTTCTTCAAAGGTTTTAAACTATATTCTTTGCCAGCAGTTAAACTCAATTTGGAGGGTTCTCCAATTTATTGGGGCTATCTCTAATTCTACTTATTATGCTATTGTTTCTATAGCAAAATAGTATTTATTTTCCGTTAGATAGTTGTATCTTATTTATGGAAAATTATTTAGTTTCAGGTACTTTCTTGGTCCTGTGATTGATTTGGATATTGCAATTGCTTCATTTTCTCTGTTTACTTTTAGATCAAGTATCAGATTATGATTTATTTTAGCATTGTTAAAGGGACAACATTTACTAGACTAGGTGCTGTTGCATTTGTCTTGTTGTTTTGCATTTATTGATTATGCAAGTCCACTGTATTGGCTGGTCCTTTAATCTGGACTATCATGCTAATAATTTCATTTGTGTCTTCCTTTTATTGAATATTTTCGCAAATGGGGTTAATCTATGTCTTTAGCTTTTTTAGCTAGAAGAATTTTGTGATTTTAAAAAAAAAATAAAAAAAATCCATATTTCTTTTGTTCTAAGATAATCAATTATTTGTTTTATAATTGGATTCCATTCGTAACTGTTACTCTGGGCTTCAAAGTTGAGTTCTAAGACTAAAACTTTAAGCTTATACTGGTTTGGTTGTTCTTATTAAGGAACGAATTCCTGAGTTCTTTCCCAAGTAACATGTCTATATTTGGAGTTCGAAATCAGCTCCCTAATTTTGTGTTGTACGTGCCGTATTCCAGCTTGGCTGGTAAGGGGCAGGTTAAGGCTTCTTTGAAATTTATTTGATTTTATTCCAGTAAGGCTAACACTTTCTTTAACTGTGTTTCTGTCCTATATATTTTGGGTACTGTTGAAGCATGGCTGGGCACCCATGGGGTTCAAGCGCTGCTCAGACCTGGAATCTTCTGGGGTATTTCTTCCAGTTCCTTTTGAGGAACCGGGTTTTGGAGTTTTATTCAAACTATTTTGCCTTTTTATGGTCATTGATAGCATTATTTGTTTTCATTAGATACAATAAATGCATATTTTCATTTTTCTGTTTTCATTCAGATTATTTTCTGAGGATGCGGAATCTCATATGATTCACTTACTCTTCAGGACATAGTTAGAGGATCTTCTTTTAAAAAGCTCTTGATTCCTTACACAAGGGTCACCTTTTTTAGGTTTCCAGATAGTTTGTGTCACTGTCCTTGTCTCTATCAGACAAGGGATAATGTTATGGGTTCCGTCTATCGGTACCTTTAGTCTCTATTATTTCCTTCAGTTGCTATATATGCATAGAAGTTTTAGGTCTTATGGCCATAGCATTGGATTCAGCTCCCTTTGCTCATTTTCACTAGAAAGAACCTTTCCAGTCTTTTATAAGTGTTGTTTCTTCAAGAACATGGTTGGAGGATCAATTTACCAAAAAGTTCGTTTGATTCCACAGACAAGGGTAACCTTTTTAGGTTTCCTGATAGATTCAGTGTTCTTGATTCTGTCTATGACGGACAAGAGGCGTCTGAAATTGGTTTCAGCTTATCGAAACCTTCAGTCTCAATCTTTCCCTTCGGTAGCCTTATGCATGGAAATTCTAGGTCTTATGACTGCTGCATTGGACGCGATCCCCTTTGCTCGTTTTCACATGCGACCTCTTCAGCTCTGTATGCTGAACCAGTGGTGCAGGGATTATACAAAGATATCTCAATATCTTTAAAACCGATTGTTCGACACTCTCTGACGTGGTGGACAGACCACCATCGTTTAGTTCAGGGGGCTTCTTTGTTCTTCCAACCTAGACTGTGATCTCAACAGATGCAAGTCTGACAGGTTGGGGAGCTGTATGGGGGTTTCTGACAGCACAAGGGGTTTGGGAATCTCAGGAGGTGAGATTACCAATCAACATTTTTGGAACTCCGTGCAATTTTCAGAGCTCTTCAGTCGTGGCCTCTTCTAAAGAGAGAGTCGTTCATTTGTTTCTAGACGGACAATGTCACAACCGTGGCATATGTCAATCATCAAGGAGGAACTCACAGTCCTCTGGCTATGAAAGAAGTCTCTCGAATACTTGTATGGGCGGAATCCAGCTCCTGTCTAATTTCTGCGGTTCATATCCCAGGTTTAGACAATTGGAAAGCGGATTATCTCAGTCGCCAAACGCTACATCCGGGCGAATGTTTTCTTCACCCAGAGGTATTTCTTCAGATTGTTCAAATATGGGGACTTCCAGAAATAGATCTGATGGCTTCTCATCTAAACAAGAAGCTTCCCAGGTATCTGTCCAGATCCAGGGATCCTCAGGCGTTAGCAGTGGATGCATTGTCACTTCCTTGGAAGTATCATCCTGATTATATTTTTCCGACTATAGTTCTTTTTCCAAGATTCTAAAGGAACGTTAGTTTATTCTGCTGGTGGCTCCAGCATGGCCTCACAGGTTTTGGTATGCGGATCTTGTCCGGATGGCCACTTGCCAACCGTGGACTCTTCCGTTAAAACCAGATCTTCTATCGCAAGGTCCTTTTTTCCATCAGGTTCTCAAATCCTTAAATTTGAAGGTATGGAGATTGAACGCTTGATTCTCAGTCATAGAGGTTTCTCTGACTCTGTGATTAATACTATGTTACAGGCTCGTAAAACTGTATCTAGGAAGATATATTATCGAATCTAGAAGATTTACATTTCTTGGTGTTTTTCTCATCATTTTTCTTGGCATTCTTTTAGAATTCCTAGAATTTTACAGTTTCTTCAGGATGGTTTGGATAAGGTTTGTCTGCAAGTTCCTTGAAAGGTCAAATCTCTGCTCTTTCTGTTCTTTTTCACAGAAAGATTGCTAGTCTTCCTGATATTCTTTGTTTTGTACAAGCTTTGGCTCATATAAAACCTGTTATTAAGTCAATCTCTCCTCCTTGGAGTTTGAATTTGGTTCTGGGGGCTCTTAAAGCTCCTCCGTTTGAACCTATGCATTCGCTGGACATTAATTACTTTCTTGGAAAGTTTTGTTTCTTTTGGCCATCTCTTCTGCTAGAAGAGTTTCTGAATTATCTGCTCTTTCTTGTGAGTCTCCTTTTCTGATTTTTCATCAGGATAAGGCGGTGTTGCGAACTTCTTTTAAATTTTTACCTAAGGTTGTGAATTCTAACAACATTAGTAGAGAATTGTGGCTCCTTCATTGTGTCCTAATCCTAAGAATTCTAAGGAAAAGTTGTTGCATTCTTTGGATGTAGTTAGAGCTTTGAAATATTATGTTGAAGCTACTAAGGATTTCCGAAAGACTTCTAGTCTATTTGTTATCTTTTCCGGTTCTAGGAAAGGTCAGAAGGCTTCTGCCATTTCTTTGGCATCTTGGTTAAAATCTTTGTTTCATCATGCCTATGTCGAGTCGGGTAAAACTCCGCCTCAAAGGATTATAGCTCATTCTACTAGGTCAGTTTTTACTTCCTGGGCGTATAGGAATGAAGCTTCAGTTGATCAGATTTGCAAAGCAGCCACTTGGTCTTCTTTGCATAATTTTACTAAATTCTACCATTTTGATGTGTTTTCTTCTTCTGAAGCAGTTTTTGGTAGAAAAGTACTTCAGGCAGCTGTTTCAGTTTGATTCTTCTGCTTATAATTTCAGTTTTTTTCATTATAAGATTTAAACTTTATTTTGGGTGTGGATTTTTTTCAGCGGAATTGGCTGTCTTTATTTTATCCCTCCCTCTCTAGTGACTCTTGCGTGGAAGATCCACATCTTGGGTAGTCATTATCCCATACGTCACTAGCTCATGGACTCTTGCTAATTACATGAAAGAAAACATAATTTATGCAAGAACTTACCTGATAAATTCATTTCTTTCATATTAGCAAGAGTCCATGAGGCCCACCCTTTTTTGTGGTGGTTATGATTTTTTTGTATAAAGCACAATTATTCCAATTCCTTGTTTTTTATGCTTTAGCACTTTTTTCTTATCACCCCACTTCTTGGCTATACGTTAAACTGATTTGTGGGTGTGGTGAGGGGTGTATTTATAGGCATTTTGAGGTTTGGGAAACTTTGCCCCTCCTGGTAGGAATGTATATCCCATACGTCACTAGCTCATGGACTCTTGCTAATATGAAAGAAATGAATTTATCAGGTAAGTTCTTACATAAATTATGTTTTTTTAGTGAATTAACATTACAAAGTAAAAGACAAGCTTTCGAGAGTTATATAGGTAAATATATATATTTTAAAAAATAATACAGGATGCAGTTCACACGCTCACTCCAGATCATATGCCAGGGTGCACTGTACACATAAATACAAAGTTAATCCAAACAGGCACTCTCTGGAACTAAAACAGCTTAAATTTTTATTTGTGATGTTTTTTCGGGACGAACCCCTTTCTCAGACAGAAAAACATTAAATCATACTTACCCCATGATGTGTGGATATAAGAGTGGGTAAGTTTGATTTCATGTTTTTATGTCTGAGGAAGGGGTTCGCCCCGAAACATCACAAATAAATATTGAAGCTGTTTAAGTTCCGGAGAGTGCCTGTTTGGATTACCTTTGTTCAAGTATATCTATAAATATGTGTGAGTGTGTGTATATATATATACATGCACATCATTTAAAATAAGAACATTTTCTTCTATGGGTATAACATTGGAATGTAAAGTATTCTAAATCACTTTGAGCTTAGCGCAGTTGGTCTAACACGGTGTGGGGTTAGCGCGCAATTGATACCTGTTAGAATTTTTTGTTTACATCTCTCCCCATAGAAGTCTATGGGGAGACGTTAGAGCGTTCGCAGTATACAAAGTCCTGAAGTTAGCGCTCATTGGACTTTCCCTCGCACACTATCTTGTTACTTTCAACTTGTAACAAATGTGCTAAATCAGCAGCAATAACTTGCTTTAGCATGCCACTTGTAATCTCGCTTAATATTTGCATTAGTGTAATTTGAATTGAATATTTGGTGTTGTGATGTGGTGACATAATAAATATATTAATAGATTATGAAATCAATGTTACATAAAAGGAAAAAAATAACATTATTGTTTAAGCCATTTGAGCTGGAGCATTATGGGTTTACAGTACATGTGTGTATGATGTGTACTTTATATGCATTATATCAATTAAATGGTTCATTATACATTTTTACCAAGTTTATTGTAAAATATTAAAATTTGGCGAGGTTTTGGTCTAGAACCAAACAATAGTGGGCTTCTAAACATTTCTCAAACTGTAAAACGTGTGTTACGAAAATGTGCAGTTTTTACCATTGAAACTTATTTTGCCAGAAATAAAGCTGCTTTTTATCTCTCTGTGTATATCTATATATACACATAAACTGTATTTACAGTAATATATATATATATATATACGCATACACTGTATTTACAGTAATATATATATATATATACGCATACACTGTATTTACAGTAATATATATATATATATACGCATACACTGTATTTACAGTAATATATATATATATACGCATACACTGTATTTACAGTAATATATATATATATATATATAAGCATACACTGTATTTACAGTAATATATATATATATATATAAGCATACACTGTATTTACAGTAATATATATATATACGCATACACTGTATTTACAGTAATATATATATATATATATATATAAGCATACACTGTATTTACAGTAATATATATATATATATATATATATATAAGCATACACTGTATTTACAGTAATATATATATATATATATATACGCATACACTGTATTTACAGTAATATATATATATATATATATATATATAGTCCATATATGCAAAGTGTAACAGCACCACAGCACAGTCATGCATGAATAAGGACCATGTAGGTCCGAAACGTCGCTTTTTTATGGTTGTTGTACCTCAATAAAATAATTTTTCACCTCTAAGAAGTAAGACTGTGCTGTGGTGCTGTTACACTTTGCATATATGGACTGTATCTTTTGGAGTGTGGCTGATACTCCACAGTAACGAGCACACAAGCTGGAAGCCAGTATTGAAACTTATGGTGCTGGGCTCTAACTATCTATTATATATATATATACGCATACACTGTATTTACAGTAATAACATAATTTATGCTTACCTGATAAATTTATTTCTCTTGTAGTGTATCCAGTCCACGGATCATCCATTACTTATGGGATATTAACTCCTCCCCAACAGGAAGTGCAAGAGGATTCACCCAGCAGAGCTGCTATATAGCTCCTCCCCTAACTGCCATTACCAGTCATTCGACCGAAAACATGCAGAGAAAGGAAAACCATAGGGTACAGTGGTGACTGTAGTTTAATGGAAAAATTACCTGCCTTAAAGTGACAGGGCGGGCCGTGGACTGGATACACTACAAGAGAAATAAATTTATCAGGTAAGCATAAATTATGTTTTCTCTTGTTAAGTGTATCCAGTCCACGGATCATCCATTACTTATGGGATACCAATACCAAAGCTAAAGTACACGGATGACGGGAGGGACAGGCAGGCTCTTTATACGGAAGGAACCACTGCCTGAAGAACCTTTCTCCCAAAAACAGCCTCCGAAGAAGCAAAAGTGTCAAATTTGTAAAATTTGGAAAAAGTATGAAGAGAAGACCAAGTTGCAGCCTTGCAAATCTGTTCAACAGAAGCCTCATTCTTAAAGGCCCAAGTGAAAGCCACAGCTCTAGTAGAATGTGCTGTAATTCTTTCAGGAGGCTGCTGTCAAGCAGTCTCATAGGCTAACCGTATTATGCTACGAAGCCAAAAGGAGAGAGAGGTAGCCGAAGCTTTTTGACCTCTCCTCTGACCAGAATAAACGACAAACAGGGAAGACGTTTGTCGAAAATCCTTAGTTGCCTGTAGATAAAATTTCAGGGCATGGACTACATCTAGATTGTGTAGCAGACGTTCCTTTTTCGAAGAAGGATTAGGACACAAAGATGTAACCACAATCTCTTGATTGATATTCCTGTTAGTGACCACCTTAGGTAGGAACCCAGGTTTAGTACGCAGAACTACCTTGTCTGAATGAAAAATCAGATAAGGAGAATCACAATGTAAGGCAGATAACTCAGAGACTCTTCGAGCCGAGGAAATCGCCATTAAAAACAGAACTTTCCAAGATAACAACTTGATATCAATGGAATGAAGGGGTTCAAACGGAACCCCCTGTAAAACATTAAGAACTAAGTTCAAACTCCATGGTGGAGCAACAGTTTTAAACACAGGCTTGATCCTAGCTAAAGCCTGACAAAAAGCTTGAACGTCCGGAACTTCTGACAGACGTTTGTGTAAAAGAATGGACAGAGCTGAAATCTGTCCCTTTAAGGAACTAGCGGATAAACCCTTTTCTAAACCTTCTTGTAGAAAAGACAATATCCTCGGAATCCTAACCTTACTCCATGAGTAACTCTTGGATTCGCACCAATATAAGTATTTGCGCCATATCTTATGGTAAATCTTTCTGGTAACAGGCTTCCTAGCCTGTATTAAGGTATCAATAACTGACTCAGAAAAACCACGTTTTGATAAAATCAAGCGTTCAATTTTCAAGCAGTCAGCTTCAGAGAAATTAGATTTTGATGTTTGAAGGGACCCTGGATCAGAAGGTCCTGTTTCAGAGGTAGCGACCAAGGTGGACAGGATGACATGTCCACTAGATCTGCATACCAAGTCCTGCGTGGCCATGCAGGCGTTATTAGAATCACTGATGCTCTCTCCTGTTTGATTCTGGCAATCAATCGAGGAAGCATCGGGAAGGGTGGAAACACATAAGCCATCCCGAAGGTCCAAGGTGCTGTCAAAGCATCTATCAGAACCGCTCCCGGATCCCTGGATCTGGACCCGTAACGAGGAAGCTTGGCGTTCTGTCGAGACGCCATGAGATCTATCTCTGGTTTGCCCCAACGTCGAAGTATTTGGGCAAAGACCTCCGGATGAAGTTCCCACTCCCCCGGATGAAAAGTCTGACGACTTAAGAAAACCGCCTCCCAGTTCTCCACTCCCGGGATGTGGATTGCTGACAGGTGGCAAGAGTGAGACTCTGCCCAGCGAATTATCTTTGATACTTCCATCATTGCTAGGGAGCTTCTTGTCCCTCCCTGATGGTTGATGTAAGCTACAGTCGTGATGTTGTCCGACTGAAACCTGATGAACCCCCGAGTTGTTAACTGGGGCCAAGCCAGAAGGGCATTGAGAACTGCTCTCAATTCCAGAATGTTTATTGGTAGGAGACTCTCCTCCTGATTCCATTGTCCCTGAGCCTTCAGAGAATTCCAGACAGCGCCCCAACCTAGTAGGCTGGCGTCTGTTGTTACAATTGTCCAGTCCGGCCTGCTGAATGGCATCCCCCTGGACAGATGTGGCCGAGAAAGCCACCATAGAAGAGAATTTCTGGTCTCTTGATCCAGATTCAGAGTAGGGGACAAGTCTGAGTAATCCCCATTCCACTGACTTAGCATGCACAATTGCAGCGGTCTGAGATGTAGACGTGCAAAGGGTACTATGTCCATTGCTGCTACCATTAAGCCGATCACCTCCATGCATTGAGCTACTGACGGGTGTTGAATGGAATGAAGGACACGGCATGCATTTTGAAGCTTTGTTAACCTGTCTTCTGTCAGGTAAATCTTCATTTCTACAGAATCTATAAGAGTCCCCAAGAAGGGAACTCTTGTGAGTGGAAAGAGAGAACTCTTCTTTTCGTTCACCTTCCATCCATGCGACCTTAGAAATGCCAGTACTAACTCTGTATGAGACTTGGCAGTTTGAAAGCTTGAAGCTTGTATCAGAATGTCGTCTAGGTACGGAGCTACCGCAATTCCTCGCGGTCTTAGTACCGCCAGAAGAGCACACAGAACCTTTGTGAAGATTCTCGGAGCCGTAGCCAATCCGAATGGAAGAGCTACAAACTGGTAATGCCTGTCTAGAAAGGCAAACCTTAGATACCGGTAATGATCTTTGTGAATCGGTATGTGAAGGTAAGCATCCTTTAAATCCACTGTGGTCATGTACTGACCCTTTTGGATCATGGGTAAAATTGTCCGAATAGTTTCCATTTTGAACGATGGAACTCTTAGGAATTTGTTTAGGATCTTTAAATCCAAGATTGGCCTGAAAGTTCCCTCTTTTTTGGGAACCACAAACAGATTTGAGTAAAACCCTTGTCCTTGTTCCGACCGCGGAACCGGATGGATCACTCCCATTAATAAAAGATCTTGTACGCAGCGTAGAAACGCCTCTTTCTTTATTTGGTTTGTTGACAACCTTGACAGATGAAATCTCCCTCTTGGGGGAGAGAATTTGAAGTCTAGAAGGTATCCCTGAGATATGATCTCTAACGCCCAGGGATCCTGGACATCTCTTGCCCAAGCCTGGGCGAAGAGAGAAAGTCTGCCCCCCACTAGATCCGTTCCCGGATCGGGGGCCCTCGATTCATGCTGTCTTAGGGGCAGCAGCAGGTTTCCTGGCCTGCTTGCCCTTGTTCCAGGACTGGTTAGGTCTCCAGCCTTGTCTGTAGCGAGCAACAGCTCCTTCCTGTTTTGGTGCAGAGGAAGTTGATGCTGCTCCTGCTTTGAAATTACGAAAGGAACGAAAATTAGACTGTCTAGCCTTAGGTTTGGCTCTGTCTTGAGGCAGGGCATGGCCTTTACCTCCTGTAATGTCAGCGATAATTTCTTTCAACCCGGGCCCGAATAAGGTCTGCCCTTTGAAAGGTATATTAAGCAATTTAGATTTAGAAGTAACGTCAGCTGACCAGGATTTTAGCCACAGTGCTCTGCGTGCCTGAATGGCGAATCCGGAATTCTTAGCCGTAAGTTTAGTTAAATGTACTACGGCATCTGAAATAAATGAGTTAGCTAACTTAAGGGCTTTAAGCTTGTGTGTAATCTCATCTAATGGAGCTGATTCAAGTGTCTCTTCCAGAGACTCAAACCAAAATGCTGCTGCAGCCGTGACAGGCGCAATGCATGCAAGAGGTTGCAATATAAAACCTTGTTGAACAAACATTTTCTTAAGGTAACCCTCTAACTTTTTATCCATTGGATCTGAAAAGGCACAGCTATCCTCCACCGGGATAGTGGTACGCTTAGCTAAAGTAGAAACTGCTCCCTCCACCTTAGGGACCGTTTGCCATAAGTCCCGTGTGGTGGCGTCTATTGGAAACATCTTTCTAAATATCGGAGGGGGTGAGAACGGCACACCGGGTCTATCCCACTCCTTAGTAACAATTTCAGTAAGTCTCTTAGGTATAGGAAAAACGTCAGTACTCGCCGGTACCGCAAAATATTTATCCAACCTACACATTTTCTCTGGTATTGCAACTGTGTTACAATCATTCAGAGCCGCTAACACCTCCCCTAGTAATACACAGAGGTTTTCCAGCTTAAATTTAAAATTTGAAATATCTGAATCCAGTTTGTTTGGATCAGAACCGTCACCCGCAGAATGAAGCTCTCCGTCCTCATGTTCTGCAAATTGTGACGCAGTGTCTGACATGGCCCTAATATTATCAGCGCACTCTGTTCTCACCCCAGAGTGATCACGCTTACCTCTTAGTTCTGGTAATTTAGCCAAAACTTCAGTCATAACAGTAGCCATATCCTGTAATGTGATTTGTAATGGCCGCCCAGCTGTACTCGGCGCTACAATATCACGCACCTCCCTCTGAGCGGGAGATGTAGGTACTGACACGTGAGGCGAGTTAGTCGGCATAACTCTCCCCTCGTTGTTTGGTGAAATTTGTTCAATTTGTACAGATTGATTTTTATTTAAAGTAGCATCAATACAGTTAGTACATAAATTTCTATTGGGCTCCACTTTGGCATTGCAACAAATGACACAGGTATCATCTTCTGAATCAGACATGTTTAACACACTAGCAAATAAACTTGCAACTTGGAAATACAATTCAAATAGAATAATATTAAAATGTACTGTGCCTTTAAGAAGCACAGAAGATCTATGACAGTTAAAAATTAATAAATTGAAACAGTTATAGCCTCAATCCTTGTAAACAACACAACTTTAGCAAAGGTTTAATCCCATTAGCAAAGATAACAATTTCTGAAAGCAGGAAACAAATTACAGAATAAAAGTTTTTATTTCAGTCAAACTATAATTCTCACAGCTCTGCTGAGAGAAATTACCTCCCTCAAAATAAGTTTTGAAGACCCCTGAGCTCTGTAGAGATGAACCAGATCATGCAGGGAATACAATGAGTTGCTGACTGAAATATTTGATGCATAGTAAAAGCGCCCTTCCCCCACACACACAGCAGTGAGGGAGAACAGAAACTGACAGAAAAAACAGATTTAAGCAACTGCCAAGTGGAAAAATGGTGCCCAAACATTTATTCACTCAGTACCTCAGCAAATGAAAACGATTTTACATTCCAGCAAAAACGTTAAACATAATCTCTAGTTATTAAACAGCTTTATGTCTTTCTTACAGTGTAATTCTAGTGAAGTACCATTCTCCCAGAATACTGAAGTGTAAAGTATACATACATGACATTATATCGGTATGGCAGGATTTTCTCATCAATTCCATTGTCAGAAAATAAAAACTGCTACATACCTCTATGCAGATTCATCTGCCCGCTGTCCCCTGATCTGAAGTTTACCTCACTCCTCAGATGGCCGAGAACAGCAATATGATCTTAACTACTCCGGCTAAAATCATAGCAAAACTCTGGTAGATTCTTCCTCAAACTCTGCCAGAGAGGTAATAACACACTCCGGTGCTATTTTAAAATAACAAACTTTTGATTGAAGATATAAAACTAAGTATAATCACCATAGTCCTCTCACACGACCTATCTAGTTGCTGGGTGCAAGAGAATGACTGGTAATGGCAGTTAGGGGAGGAGCTATATAGCAGCTCTGCTGGGTGAATCCTCTTGCACTTCCTGTTGGGGAGGAGTTAATATCCCATAAGTAATGGATGATCCGTGGACTGGATACACTTAACAAGAGAAATATATACGCATACACTGTATTTACAGTAATATATATATATACGCATACACTGTATTTACAGTAATATATATATATATATATACGCATACACTGTATTTACAGTAATATATATATATACGCATACACTGTATTTACAGTAATATATATATATATACGCATACACTGTATTTACAGTAATATATATATATATATACGCATACACTGTATTTACAGTAATATATATATATATATACGCATACACTGTATTTACAGTAATCTATATATATACGCATACACTGTATTTACAGTAATATATATATATATATACGCATACACTGTATTTACAGTAATATATATATATATATACGCATACACTGTATTTACAGTAATATATATATATATATATATATATATATATATACGCATACACTGTATTTACAGTAATATATATATATACGCATACACTGTATTTACAGTAATATATATATACGCATACACTGTATTTACAGTAATATATATATATATATACGCATACACTGTATTTACAGTAATATATATATACGCATACACTGTATTTACAGTAATATATATATATATATACGCATACACTGTATTTACAGTAATATATATATATATATACGCATACACTGTATTTACAGTAATATATATATATATACGCATACACTGTATTTACAGTAATATATATATATACGCATACACTGTATTTACAGTAATATATATATATATATACGCATACACTGTATTTACAGTAATATATATATATATATATATATATACGCATACACTGTATTTACAGTAATATATATACGCATACACTGTATTTACAGTAATATATATATATATATATATACGCATACACTGTATTTACAGTAATATATATATATATACGCATACACTGTATTTACAGTAATATATATATATACGCATACACTGTATTTACAGTAATATATATATATATATATACGCATACACTGTATTTACAGTAATATATATATACGCATACACTGTATTTACAGTAATATATATATACGCATACACTGTATTTACAGTAATATATATACGCATACACTGTATTTACAGTAATATATATATATATACGCATACACTGTATTTACAGTTATATATATATATATATATACGCATACACTGTATTTACAGTAATATATATATATACGCATACACTGTATTTACAGTAATATATATATATACGCATACACTGTATTTACAGTAATATATATATACGCATACACTGTATTTACAGTAATATATATATATATATACGCATACACTGTATTTACAGTAATATATATATACGCATACACTGTATTTACAGTAATATATATATACGCATACACTGTATTTACAGTAATATATATATATATATACGCATACACTGTATTTACAGTAATATATATATACGCATACACTGTATTTACAGTAATATATATATATATACGCATACACTGCATTTACAGTAATATATATATATATATATATATACGCATACACTGTATTTACAGATATATATATATATATATACGCATACACTGTATTTACAGTAATATATATATATATATATACGCATACACTGTATTTACAGTAATATATATATATACGCATACACTGTATTTACAGTAATATATATATATATATATATATATACGCATACACTGTATTTACAGTAATATATATATATATATATATATATATATATATATACGCATACACTGTATTTACAGTAATATATATATATATACGCATACACTGTATTTACAGTAATATATATATACGCATACACTGTATTTACAGTAATATATATATATATATATACGCATACACTGTATTTACAGTAATATATATATATAAGCATACACTGTATTTACAGTAATATATATATATACGCATACACTGTATTTACAGTAATATATATATATACGCATACACTGTATTTACAGTAATATATATATATATATATACGCATACACTGTATTTACAGTAATATATATATATATATATATATATATAAAAGCATACACTGTATTTACAGATATATATATATATATACGCATACACTGTATTTACAGTAATATATATATACGCATACACTGTATTTACAGTAATATATATATATATACGCATACACTGTATTTACAGTAATATATATATATATATATATACGCATACACTGTATTTACAGATATATATATATATATATATACGCATACACTGTATTTACAGATATATATATACGCATACACTGTATTTACAGTAATATATATATATATACGCATACACTGTATTTACAGTAATATATATATATATACGCATACACTGTATTTACAGTAATATATATATATATATACGCATACACTGTATTTACAGATATATATATATATATATATACGCATACACTGTATTTACAGTAATATATATATATATATACGCATACACTGTATTTACAGTAATATATATATATATATATATATATATATATACGCATACACTGTATTTACATTAATATATATATATATACGCATACACTGTATTTACAGTAATATATATATATATATATACGCATACACTGTATTTACAGTAATATATATATATATATACGCATACACTGTATTTACAGTAATATATATATACGCATACACTGTATTTACAGTAATATATATATATATATACGCATACACTGTATTTACAGTAATATATATATATATATATATATATATATATATACGCATACACTGTATTTACAGATATATATATATACGCATACACTGTATTTACAGTAATATATATATATATATATATATACGCATACACTGTATTTAAATTAATATATATATATATATATATATGCATACACTGTATTTACAGTAATATATATATATATACGCATACACTGTATTTACAGTAATATATATATATATATATATATATACGCATACACTGTATTTACAGATATATATATATATATATATGCATACACTGTATTTACAGATATATATATATATATATACGCATACACTGTATTTACAGTAATATATATATATATATGCATACACTGTATTTACAGATATATATATATACGCATACACTGTATTTACAGATATATATATATATATAAATAAAAGAAAAGTGGCTCCCTAGATACGTGCCAAAGGGAAGTGTTTTCTATCATCAGAACCAAGACATGTTGAAATATACACTGGTACCTGGTATTTGTTTTTCTGTTCCTGTATGTTTATACTGAGCCAGTAAAATTCTACAGAGCACACTGAAAAAATACAAGTTGCAAAAAGTCACAGTTTATTTATGAACAAATGTGTAATGTGGATGATCTACAAAGCTACATAGAAACCTCTGTTTCTTCTCTCCCTGTTTTATCAAACGTTCTGTATTTTTGGGAATTTTTAACATAAAATGATTAGAACAAGATCAGTCTCATTAGAAGTGTGTCCTTGGGTTTTGTGACTGATCTGAACAGCATCAGGATGAAATCATGATTTACAGATTTATGGAGAAAAAAATAAAATATGAAAGCTAACAAAGGGCTTTGTTTCCGCACTCTTCGCCACTCTGTTCATCAATTCCTATACAAGGTATACCGGAAGACGCTGGTGCAGTGGAGATTCATTGTGCCTACAAATGTCACCGACAACACTGTATGATACATTATTATTTACACAGTCCACTCGTTGACGTTAAAGCACTGGAAATGAAAGTGTGAGACAATGATTTAAATAATACGCTTCATCCTTAAACAGATGATCACTGTGGCACATAACGGGATCTTGCTGAACGCAACAAGTTTTCTGCACGTTATGAATCAACCACAGCTGGTTCACACGAGCAGGTACACAACAAATGAATTGTTTTATAACCAAAGTATTTATTTTAACTATTGACAAGGTTTTGGGTGCATACATTTTCATAGATTCCTGGAAGGAGCTGACAGATTAGTAATGTCACAGTGTTGACTTGATTTCCATTGCTTGTTGTGGCGTTCATGAGGGTAACAAAATAAAAAATCATTAGGTTTTCTAAGGAAGAAGAGCAATACTTTCAAGTGCAGACAGTTGTACAAAGGTTAGTCCAGATCTGTCTGGGGTCACAGTCTTTATAGTCCACAATGAAGAGAAAATATGCTCCTCACATTGGCTTGCAAGTGCTGGTACGATTGTAAGAATACGCCTCTAAAAATAAAACCTGAGGCGTTAGGATGTAAAGTCAGTGTTGGTAAAGTGACGAAAATAGACTTATTTATGCTAAATAACAAGATTTTATTTATTAATCTAAAGGCCACAGTACAAAGAGGCCATCTTCTCCTGGGTGTGCGACTATCAGTCACACGATTACTGTAAACATAGTCATGTCATGCTTAATGGCAGTCACGAAAACTATTCTGGCAAATACGTGCAGATGATCAATAAAACGTTCCTGGATCCTACTGTGCAGTCAGAACTGAATGTAAATGCTATTTAGGACAGAGTTAACAAAGGAACGTGTAGCTAAAGCTGCAATATGCCAAGCTGAAAAAACAGAAAGCTCAGATCGCCTAGCCTTAGGGACCCTGAATCTGTCTGAAGTCAAGTCCACAGATTCAAGGTCAGAGTTTTTGACCCGCCGTCTGCATGGGAGGCTGACAAAACCTGGATTCTCTGACAACTGGTTTATTTTACTGAACACACAGACAAAAAAGGAAAGTAAGAACTATTCTGCATTTAAAAGGAATTCTTCTGTGCTCTGCAATGTATCTTAAACCCGGTCATTAATGACTTTGTAGGTTCAGCAATACAGGCTACATTAAACTCCAGCAGCAGAACACAAGCTTGATAGATGATTTCAGTTTGTTTTTTAATCATGGTGTTGATCAGCCTCAAATAAACTGAAACTAAATTCACAGTGAATTGTAAATACTGTGCATGTTACGCTGTCCTATTACCCATAACCAGCCAGTAGCCATATTGTAAGATAAATAATAAGTAATAGTGGCAATGCTCTTTGTCAGTGGACGGAGTGCTTTATACAGAATATTGGACCATCCTCAGTACCCAAAATCTACCTTCTCCTGTTTGTAACTGTTATGAGTGGAGCGCTGTTATATTGCTAACAGGAATCTGTTGTACAAAATGAAATATGTCCCTGCTTTAAGGAACATAGTTTGCTAATAGTATACTTTATGGGACTATAATGCAACTAAAGACTTTGTTATAAAGATTTCAAAGCCTCCCTAATCTTGTAAAAACTGGAAACTTACATTAACGTTAATGATGGCTGGAAATGTACCGAATACAGCAAATTAACATTTCATGAGCCTGCAATATTTGATACTGTAACACAGGCAGATCAATTTATATATATTAAAAAAACAGAAATAAACTTATATATTATAAAACAATTGTAATTTTGGCAGTGAATGTGGCTCTTATTCCAACTTTTATTTTAAATGTAAAACCTTACTCACTGCATTAGGCTAATATATTTCTCTGTGTTAATTTGAATGCAGAAAGCATAAAACTTACCCCAAGACTTGAGGTTTTTTTGTGTTTGTAAGTTGGCCAATCACAACTCACAATAATGTGCAAATCCTGGTGCTCACTCAGAACTCAAATGCAAATATATGAGCAAATAAAAGTATCGCCTATGTGAGGAGAGATTTAAATGAACCTGTCGCTGATGCTTGTTCCATCTGAAACTGTGCTGATTAACCAATCTGATTTCCCCAATGTGGAGATGCTTACTAGGCTGGGCGGCTGCAGTGGTTGCCACTGATGCAGACCGTGGGACCTCTGGTCAGTAAATCCTACTACATAACGTTTTACAGGATAATTTCACTTTGATTAAAAAATGTGTTATCCGAATGAATGAGAAACAAACATTAAAGTTGAATTTAGTTATAGTCTAGAAAAGCTGTTGAGAAGTAACCTTATGCAAGAGAGCCTTCATGTTGGTAAGGAGAACCCAGTATCATCTGGCTGTGATATGTTATTATATTAATTCATAATTTAAACATTGGATATTAACTAATTAAAAAAAAACAACAACCTTGTGCTCAAGGTCACTTAGCGATTTATTTGGGCTAATGTTATTCTTTAGCTCTTGTAGCTTGTTATTAGTAAGTGCTGAACTCTCAGTCTCATGAGAACACGTGGGAACAAGGCTACAAATACCACTTATGTATTTCACATAATGGCACCAAAGTCTACCCAAAAAGGGTCCTTATTTATCGTGACTGTACTGAGCCACTGAAATTAAGAGGAGTGTGGAGTTTTTGGAGTGTAGTGTTTTCCACTTTGCTAAAAGCTATAAAAAGATTAACTGCTAGTTATGTTTAAGGTGAGTAATTATTGGAGCTTGAAGCTTTATGTCTGGGACAGGATAGTGTCTCGTTGTTAGTTACAGTGCACAGACTTGGGACAGGCAATAAAAAAAGTCTTTCAGTCTAGGAAGCATTAAAAATACCCTTCCAAAACCAGCATCCAGGTTAGACTGTACCCAACACACACATCACAGTGGATACAGTCTAATATGGAAAGAAAAACAACATAAAAACACAAGCAATCTTTTCTAGCAGCTGAATATCATTGTATCAAATTTTAACTGTGAACCCTCTCAGAATCTTAGGGATGGGACAGCTCAGTAAAGTGCCTAAGATGGTAAGGTCAATCAATCTCATAAAAGCTCAACCAAAAATGATAAAAAACAAACAAATCCAAAACAAAACTAAATTAAAATTAAACAGAAGGCATTGGCTGTGCTATCTCAGTACCCATGGGGTTAATTTAGTCCTCAGTTTCTCACGTGCTATGGCCATCACACAACTTGGAAAGCTTATATAATAAGCCGCAAACAAGAGTAGGGAGAAAAGAAAAGAACGCCCCTGAGGAGCATGCCTCACAAGTCAGATAGCCATATTCCAGTCTTGTACCAGGTGATGGGACACCAAGTAGGAGTGGACTTCCCATGAACCGATAGCCACAGAGAGGATAGATGTGCATAAAAAAGCCATTTGCATTTTAGGATGTTGATAAGTACCAAGCAGAAACCCTTTTCAAAGGATAATTGTCCATTATGTTTTTGATTTTTTTTTTGTCTTTTTTTAAGCAATTTCAAACTTTGAGTACCGATATTTCAAAAAACAATTTAAAAAAATTCAAATTGGTGTAAACAAACAAAGTAGGAACAGATTCTGAAACAACAACATTGACAACAAAACATTTTTCTTTTTACATGTCAGAGTCTAATTAAAACCTACAACAGACTGTACTTGGGAAGTCCTTGGAGAGACGTCATTGGCAATCAGTGATGACATCATTATCGTGTGCACATGATATGCATGAGATGTCACTGAGGTGTGGCTGGGGGCCCTCACAAAGTCAGAAAAAAACACAAGCTAAATTGTCTTACAGTCCGCAAACTCTAACGGTTTCAAAGGCGTCTTCCTACTCCACAGAAAAAGCCTTTATTTTGCTTTGTTTCTGTAATATCTTCAAGATGAAGAGTTGTATTCAGATTCATCTGGTCCATTTAATGGAAATAATACATTTTCAACTTTTTTTCCCCTCTGTATAATATTATTTACCCCCCTCAACCAGAGAGGTTAAATGTAGGCACCACAGACCATCAGCATGAGGAGATTGTTGCAATGTGAGTGTGCCCACTCAGTCTTTTTAATCCATTTTCTTAAAAAAAATAACAATAGAAAAAAAAATGCTGCAGCAAATTTCATACAGATAATTTGCTTTCGTTATTGTGCAGGAGAACACTGTAATGCGTTGTCTCCTTTTTTCAAACTCTGAGCTGATTTCTTCAAGCCCTTGTTGTTACTGATTTTATTTTCCTTTCATTAAAATTATTATTGAATTTTTTTTTTTTACTTTTCAAAAATATTCTTCACAGTTCCCCCTAATCCGTTTGCCTGGAATTTTGGCCAAGAGTTTTGTTAACACAGGAACACTCCAGAAGTCGGAGTTCATCTAGTGGGGATAGGAAATGGATTCTGTGGACAGATCCATGGTGGGAGAAAGGTGACCCGTCTGCAGAAGGTGCAACTGTGGAACTTCATCGTACCAGGTGGGGAAAGAAGGGTGGCTCGGAGTTGAAAGACGTAAGGAAGTCTGAGGATCAGGAGACAAAAAGTCTTCATTATCAAACCTCCACGGACTGGATTTGATTCATCTGTGCTCGCATCACTTGGATGCTGTTGAGGATCTTTTTCTGATGCCCAGCTAAAGTTACTCCTACTCGTAAAATATCCCTACAAAAGAAATAACACATATCAACATTAAATACTTATATGTAAACCTTACCCAATATTTATATCAGAGCTCAACTCATTTTTCTAAATCTAAGGAGCAACCCAAACATTTAGGAGCTAGCAATTATTCTGTTTTATACACAAAGACAAGTGCACACACACACAAAGACACACTCGTACACACACAAAGACACACATGCACACAAAGACACACATGCACACACACACAAACACAGACATACATGCACACTAAGACACACTTACATAAACACACACAAAAAGACATGCACAAGCACACACAAAGATACACATGCACACGCACACACACAAAGACACACACACAAAGACACTCACACACACAAAGACATAAATGCACACTAAGACACACTTGCATAAACACACACAAAAAGACATGCACAAACACACACAAAGATACACATGCACACAAAGACACACATTCACAAAGACACACATGCACACAAAGACACACATGCACACACAGACACACTTGCATAAACACAGAAAGACACACATGCACACAAAGACACACTCGCATAAACACGCACAAAGACACACATTCACACAAAGACACACTTGCATAAACACACACAAAGACATGCACAAACATACACAGAGACACACACACACACACACACAAAGACACACAAAGGCATAAACACACACACAGACACGCACAAACACACACAAAGACACACATGCACACAAAGACACAC
This sequence comes from Bombina bombina, assembly GCF_027579735.1. Taxonomy (NCBI): domain Eukaryota; kingdom Metazoa; phylum Chordata; class Amphibia; order Anura; family Bombinatoridae; genus Bombina; species Bombina bombina. The sequence goes on along the minus strand of NC_069506.1, from coordinate 23,463,555 downwards.
TTGCATAAACACACACAAAGACACACATGCACAAAAAGACACACACTCACAAATACACACATGCACACAAAGACACACTCGCATAAATACACACAAAGACGCACAAAGACACACATGCACACAGAAGACACATTCGCATAAACACACACAAAGAAATGTACAAAGGCTCTCGCACAAATCCAGACAAAGACACACAAGCACACAAAGACACACTGGCATAAGCACACACAAAGACACACATGCACATAAAGACACACTGGCATAAACACACACAAAGACACACACACATGCACAAAGACACACACACATGCACACACACAAAGACTGTGTGTGCATGTGTCTTGAGAATTAAATGTATAATAAACATTGTTGCAAACACTGCTGCATATACTGCTTAATAGGACATTAAACATATTTTGTTTTGTGTAAAAATTGTACTTTGTCCCACTCTATAGAAACGCCAAAAAGCTAAATCTGTACCCTAGATTGTCAAAATACTGAAAACCAGCTATTTAATTTGTGGCATTTGCAGAATATAGAAACGTCTTGTTGCACTCTCTAGGGAGTGTGGGACATGCACAATTTTACACAAAAGCAAGAGATGTTTAAGACAAGTGCACACTCGTGAGCCTACGTCAGTATGTTCTTTTGGAAAAGTATGTTTTTATGGTTTCATTTTTCTTGTGCTTATCATGAAGATCGTTTTTAATGTTATTTTACGTTTTACCTTTAGGGAGACCAAACTTAGGACAACATATTTCACAAATGGCAACCATAGAGATGTGAATTATACTCCTTGTGTACAAAGTTTGAAAACAACTGCGAGTTTTTCACTTTATGTTTAATATATGTACATTAATTTTACCGCAGGGACTGAATATCTGAGCTGTATTTCTTTCTAACGTAGCTTAATCCCTCTAAGCACTGCTAGCCCCAGAGGCTGAAAGGGTCACACAAAGTTTCCTCTAACTCTCTCAGCCTTGGGGGGTAATTGAATAAAACATTTATACTTTCGTGATTCAGATAGGGCATGTCATTTTAAAAAGCTTTCCAATTTACTTTTATCATCAAATTTGCTTTGTTCTTTTGGTATTCCTAGTTGAAAGCTAAAGCTAGGTAGGCTCATATGCTAATTTCTAAGCCCTTGAAGGCCGCCTCTTATCTGAATTCATTTGACAGTTTTTCACTGCTAGAGGGTGTTAGTTCATGTGTGCAATATAGATAACATTGTGCTCACGCCCCGTGGAGAGGGCACTAATTGGCTAAAATGCAAGTCTGTCAAATAAGGGACAGTCTGCAGAGGCTTAGATACAAGGTAATCACAGAGGTAAAAAGCATATTAATAACCGTTTTGTTTATGCAAAACTGGGTTATGGGTAATACAGGGAGTATCTATCTTTTTAAACAATAAAAATTCTGGAGTAGACTGTCCCTTTAACCAGCAGGGGATGTAACCAGAGAGAAATTAGACAGATGGCAGACTACTGGAGCTCTAATGTCTATTGGGGCACTTACATTCACAGCAGGCACGTGGTTTCCCTGAATGAATCCGTCACATAAA